>NC_086154.1:230179104-230479729 GCF_035149785.1 Candoia aspera
CAAACATTGCTGACCATATACTTTCATGGAAATATTTAAATGAAATAAAATAATGTAAATTCATTTTCCTGTAAACATTAATATTTAATTTTTAAAAGTTATTTTGAACAGATATTTAAGCTTTGGGTGTTAAAAGAATTTATTTTTACTATGCAAAAACGTAAGTAACAATTCAACAGAGACCTCAGTATTAAGTATTAAACTTAAGATAGAAAACTGTCATGAGCACTGATGGTGAGCAGGAGGGGGCCCCTATCCAGGGGGGAAAACGCATGCATAGTAGTGAGGAGTTGAGCAGCCATTCAAAGAGACACAGAACAGACCCGTCTTGACTTTTGGAGTTTATCTGTCTGGGTTTTCCCATGCTTCTTCAGTTTGTTAGGATTTTCTGTCTAATGTAGCAGTAATAAAACACTAGAGACCTATTCCTCGTCTCAGCGTGGTTCCTGACTGTTAGGACATCAGTCCTAACAAACTCCTACTCCCACTGAAAGAGGGAGGAACAAAAAAAAAAGAGAGAGACATTTGGGAAAATGTCTTCGGAAAACCAGGAAATTCAGCAAGCCATCCAACAACTGGCAGCAGCCTTGCAACAACACCAACAACAAGTAGATCTCCAGATCAACACATTACAAGCAGCTATGCTACAGCAGTTACAACAACCAGCTCCGATTAACCCACAACCGGTGCCAGCAGCAGCAGCAGCAGCTCCGCCAGTAGTCTTGAGATCCCAGGGCAGTTCACCAGAGAAGTTTGGAGGAGAAGCAGGACAGTTGAGAACCTTTCTCACACAGTGCACAATGTTTTTCGACAGCAGACCGGCAGAGTTCCCAACAGACCGAACCAGAGTCACCTTCATTTTAAGTCTGCTAAAGGGCCCAGCAGCCAAATGGGCTATTCCCATGGTAGAGAACAACGACCCAATTCTCAACGACTACCAGAATTTTCTGGCAGGGTTCCGAGCACACTTTGACGACCCGATCAGAGAGGTCACTGCCAGCCGGGAAATTCGGAAGCTCAAGCAAGGCTACAAGAGGGTGGGAATTTACATTGCTGATTGCAAGCTGTTAGCAGGAGATCTGGACTGGATGAGAGGGCCTTGAAAGACCAATTCAAACAGGGGCTGGATGAGGAAATTAAAAATGAATTAGTGCGCCAGGGAACACCAGCTACCCTAGAAGGTTTATATCAGCTGTCTGTGGTCATAGACGCCAGGCTAGAAGAGCTCAGACAGATGCAGCCGGGGAGAGGCAGGGGCTTCAGAGCGCTTCCAGGATTTCCAGCTCTCTCTGCAGCATCTCTCTACTCAGGACCAGAGGAGCCAATGCAGATCGGGGCGAGCAGGAGGCTTACTTCCCAGGCTGAGACATAGAGAAGGAGAGAGAGAGCCCTCTGTTTCTACTGTGGAGTCTCGGGACATATGGTGAGAGCTTGCCCAGCGAGAAGCCAAGCAAATTCCTTAAGAGCCCCAGGGCAAGCAGCAGAACCAAGAGCCACCTCCACCTCTACTTCCAACCAGGGAAACTCCGTCGGTCTCCCTCCACGGAGCTCAGCAGGGAGACCATCAATCAATTAAGAAGGGCTCATTCTGAGGATTCCAGGCAATCCTTTTACTTACCAGTCATAATGCACATAAACCCAGAGCACCAGGTCAAGCTAGAGGCCCTTGTGGATTCCGGAGCTTCCACCAATTTTATTGATGTACAGACTGTACAAGACCTGAACATCCCGACCATGCAATTGCCACGTCCAATAGAAGTTGAGACCATTGACGGCCAGCCCTTCAAGGCAGGACCAATTTGAAGTTTCACAGAACCTTTGCAACTAACAACAGGAGACCACACTGAGTGGATCCAACTTTATGTTACTGCATCACTTAATGTGCCTATAGTCCTGGGCACACCTTGGCTGAAGATCCACAACCCATTGTTGGACTGGACTACAGGAGCAGTCTCCTTCCCAGCTAAGGAATGCCAGCACCACAAGATTCAAGCCGCTCTTCTCTCTCCAGCAACCAACGCAGTCACTGAAGCAGGGGAGGTCCAATTGCCAGCCAAGTATGCAGATTTCGCAGACATTTTCAGCAAACAAGAGGCCACAGCACTACCCACCCCCCCCACATAGGGACTGTGATTGAACCATTGAGTTGATACCAGGAGCCAAAATTCCAGCAAGGAAACAATATCCGATGTCTCCCAAGGAACTAGCCACCTTAAAAGATTACTTGGATTCTAATCTCCAAGAGGGTTTCATCCGACCATCTACTTCCCCAGCATCTGCTCCTACCTTCTTCGTGCCAAAGAAGCCTGACCCGTTGGCACTGGCAGCTCAGGAGGCACCCATGAGAGTGGTACATGATTTCAGCTCCCTCAATAAGGTCATGGTCAAAGAAAATTACCCACTCCCCTTAATATCTGATCTGCTGGATCACTTACAGAAAGCACGCATTTTTACTAGGTTGGACCTCAGGAATGCATACAATCTGATCTGGATGAAAGAGGGGCATGAATATCTGACTGCCTTCGATACCAGGTTTGGTAAATTTGAGTACCTTGTTTTGCCCTTTGGCTTGACTAATGCAGGAGCCATATTTTCCCAATTAATGAATAAAATTTTCTCTGATTTACTACATAAGTATCTGGTCATTTATCTAGATGACATATTAATATTCTCTGAGGATGCTACAACTTATGTAACCCATGTACGCAATGTCTTACAAAGACTGAGAGAGAACAAGCTGTTCGCCAAGCTTCGATTTAACTGAATTACATTTCCTGGGCTATAGAATATCAACAAAAGGCATATCCATGGATCCTTCAAAGGTCCAGGCAATTCTCTCTTGGCAACTCCTCCGAAATGTGAAAGATGTACAAAAATTCCTAGGATTCTCCAATGTTTATAGAAAATTTATAAATAAATTTAGTGACAGGGCCAAACCCCTCACACAGCTTTTGAAGAAAGGATCAAAATTCATTTGGGGGGAGAGGGAGCAAGCACCCTTCCAAGAATTTAAGCAACTCTTTGCATCCCAGCCGCTTTTAAAGCATCCTGATCCCACGAAGCAATTCATAATGCGTTCAGATGCTTCAGATTTTGCTATCGCTGCTGTTTTATTGCAATATACTGACAAAGAAGGGAAGACATTGCTTCCTTGTGCCTTTTTCTCTCACACGCTCTCACCGGCAGAAAGAAACTATGTTTTTAACAAGGAGTTGCTGGCAATTAAAGCAGCATTTCAAGAGTGGAAGCACTGGCTAGAAGGTGCAACCTTTCCTGTGAAAGTTTGCACTGATCACAAGAATTTACAGCTTCTACAAAACACCAGATCCCTCACCCCACGCCAAATCAGATGGAGCCAGTTTTTCTCCCGTTTCAGTTTTGTTATTTCTTATGTTCCCGGGGTGCAGGACCATTTGGCAGATGCCTTGTCTCGATCCATTCAGGCAACCCCCGCTACTTACCAGGAGGTCCAGGCTACTTTATTACAACCTCACAACTTTGATCAGTCTATGAGGGGGAACCAGACAGAGATTTTAGCAGCAGGCAGACAAGCAGAGGACCTATTTACGAGAGAGCTCAGCAACAACAGGACCTGTATGCCAGGGCCAGGATGGATGACCTCCAGAGGGCCCCGCAAAACACTGCCTCCCCATTTAATGTGGAGGCAGGAATCCTCTGGCATAGTGGGCAATTATACATTCCCCCCTCATCGAGGGAAGAAGTACTGAGACTTTGCCATGACCATCAAACGGCAGGCCACAGAGGTGTTTTCAAAACTCTCCATAGAGCTCTGAGAGATTACTGGTGGCCTAAGATGACTGCAGACATAAAGGATTACGTTGCTTCTTGTCATACCTGTAGATGAGCCAAGCCTCTCCCAGGGAAGCCCACAGGACTCTTGCAACCCTTACCCACCCCCAGTAGGCCTTGGGATACAATTTCCATGGATTTTATCACTGATTTACCCCTGGTCCAGGGGCTGACTTCCATACTAGTGGTGGTGGACCTTTTCACTAAAATGGCATATTTTATTCGTTGCAAGGGCCTCCCATCTGCGCAAGCCACAGCGCAGTTGTTTATGGACCATGTTTTTAGGTATAGAGGCATGATAAATCAGTTGGTGAGTGACAGAGGACCTCAGTTCACTTCCAGGTTCTGGAGGGCCCTTTTCCAGTCATTAGGGGTCCAGATCCACCTATCATCATCGCATCATCCTGCTAGTAATGGGCAAGCTGAGAAAATTAACCAATGGTTACAGCAGCATCTCAGGTGTTACACCACTTATCAGCAAGACAATTGGCCAGCCCTGCTCCCCATGGCAGAATTTACTTATAACAACTCTGTGCAATCCTCTACCAAGATGTCTCCTTTCCAAGCACTCTGCGGGGTTAACCCTCGGGTGTTGCCCACCTCCTCCCAGCAGGGAACTGTTCCAGCCATGGCTGATTTTCTTAAAGAGCAACAAGCCGCACAGGAGTTGTTAAAGGAGCAGCTGAACAGGGCAGAGTGCTTACAAGAGAGCTGCAGATGCTCACAGACAAGAGGGGCCAGCAATTGCAGTAGGAGACAAAGTGTGGCTCTCTACCAAGTTTTTGACCTCTACCAGGCCCTCCAAGAGGTTGGACTCTAAGTTGGTGGGCCCTTTCACTGTGGTACAGCAGATAAATCCAGTGGCTTATCATTTACAGCTACCAGCATCCATGAAAGTCCATCCAGTGTTTCACAGAGCCTTGCTAGCCAAAGACCCTCCCCCAAGTGCCTTACGATCGCAAATGCCACCCCCCACCTCCAGTAATTGTGGATGGGGAGGAGGAATACGAAGTTGAGGAAATTCTGGACTCTAGGAGGAGGGGAAGGGGCATCCAATATTTCATACACTGGAAAGGGTACCCTGAGGAAGAGCACATGTGGGAAAATGCCAGAGATGTGCATGCACCAGCGCTGGTTCAACGATTCCATCAGCTTTTCCCTCACAAACCCAAGCCTCGCACTCTACCAGAGATTCCTCACTTGACTGAGCAAGCAGAGGAATCCCAAGCAGAGGAGTTCATAAGTTGGCAACCTCCAGAGGCCAGAGCGAGAGGAGGAGGGGGAGCCGCAGCGACTTGCATTTCCCAAGGGGGAGGGGGGAAGAATCTTCTAATTATCTAGCTATTTTCCAGAAGCAGCCACCTGGGCCAGAAGCGTTATCAGACCTGGAGAGCAGCACTGATTCGTCCTTGGAGGAGTTTGTTGGCAGAGTGCTAGAAAGCATTTGGCCCAGGAGAGATCAGAAAAGTCACACACCCGGCATTTCTATAAAAATAATTTTATTTACAGAAAACAAACATATTTAAAGGCTGTTTGCTGAGAGGAGAGATTTCTCTCAGCTGCATATTCTCTGCAAGCCTACACAGAAGGGAAACTGAAACTAAAACAAGTCTAGGCAAGTTCTTCCCTTAGGCAATGCAACCATTAACATGTGAAAAGGGGACAATTAAATTCGACCTCTTCACCCGGCCAAAATGATTAGTTACCATAGTAACCTTAATCTATAGCAGAAAACATATTAACAGAGTTTTCCTTTGAAGAATTTCCATCGTTGCCCAGTTCCCATGGAAGCTTGGAGGGGGAGATGGACTATCATGAGACTTTGGAGGGAGGAACTCTAGAGAGGAGGGAGCGGAAATGGAATGTAAATCTGGAGGGGAGGGTGATGTCATGAGCACTGATGGTGAGCAGGAGGGGGCCCCTATCCAGGGGGGAAAACGCATGCGTAGTAGTGAGGAGTTGAGCAGCCATTCAAAGAGACACAGAACAGACCCGCCTTGACTTTTGGGGTTTATCTGTCTGGGTTTTCCCATGCTTCTTCAGTTTGTTAGGATTTTCTGTCTACTGTAGCAGTAATAAAACACTAGAGAACTATTCCTCATTTCAGTGTGGTTCCTGACTGTTAAGACGAAAACTTTAGCATATTTAATATATTTTTCAATTGTTTATCAATGCCACATTTGGCTTTCGATGTAAAATCTATGTAACATTAGGCTTATTAATATTTTAGAAATCACAGTTAATATTGATATAAACCATTTTTCTTTATTTTTAAAGGTTTGCTATCTAAATCATCAAAGTGTTAATAATATCCAGTCATTATACAGTATATACCACTGTACCCAAATAATACAATGTATTATTTGTGTTTTAAAATAGTAGTGTACTACTTGTGTTTTGTAAAAATACGATAAAATATTTAAAAATAAAAATCTAATTTAGTTGGATCAATCTTTAGCTCTGCCATAACAAACATAAACAATATACACACATGCACCACTGTAGTTATATATCACAAAAGTTCATTTTAAGAAGCTACAGTAAGCCAAGAGCAGTCAATCTTTTGAGTTTGCATCTATTACCATTAGTGGGTCTAAGGTGACCAATGCATTAGAAAAATAATACAAAGTTGATGGGCCCAGGCTTTTCCATTATTTTTCATAGGTTGGGTACAGTTTTCATTGAACTTTTAATTGATAACCCTATTTTTGGATTTAACCTATTATTTTCATATATTTTCTGCTTAAAGAGGCAGGAAATCATCACACTACTAAAATTTGGCATAGCACTTGCAGGGAGATCTATGGGGCAACAAAACAAAGGGTTTCAGAACCAAGTGCAGTCATGGGGTGTCAGCCCTCACAGGTAAACCAGACAGGAAACACAACCAGATGAGCTACCTCTACTTTATCGTAAGGCTACTACATTAACAGAATCTTGCAAGTCTGAAAGTACAAATCTGCCATCTCTATTTACCACCTAACCAGTTAGGGTGGGTCCTTTCTAAATTTCTTTCTCTGCTATTACTCAGTTGCAGACTCCTCCCTCTTTTATCAAATTGTTCCCTAGGCAGCATCTCTACCTCCTGTCTTCCAAGGTCATTTTCACATTCCATTACATGGGGTCACAGTCTGCACCAAGCCACAGATTTTTAGGCATTTTATTGAACAAGCCACAGTGATGAGGTTCACACATTACATGAGTAAATAGATATGAGAAGGCTCAGCTTAACATTTTGATTTATAAAATAGGACTGTAAATAAAAATAGTAATAAAAAGTACAAAGACACAGTAAATAATGAAACCTTCAAAAAACCTGGACAAAAAAAATAAAGAATAAGACCAAAAACAATAAGACCAAAAACAAAAAACAAAAGAAGCTAATTCCATAAAATAATCCACCCTATTATAATTCCTCCAGTTCATTTTAGGATGGTAGCCTTTTGGCCCAGGCTCATACATGCCACAATATTTTTATCAATATGTGCCAAGGATAGGATTATCTAGAGATCAGATCCTCCCATAAATGATCTAGGGCAGAAAGAAATCAATTCACTCTGGAAAACAAAGCTCAAAGATTCTAGATGGCACACATACTTCTGTCAATGTTCTCCCCTCAAGCTCCTGCTATTGCCTCTAGCCCATTAAGGCCACAAGGATAGTCTTATCCATGTATGTAGTCTTCTGCCACAATGCATTCCATATACCTGAGGACATATAAGAAACACTAGCACTGATAAAAAAAAGCACAAGTGAAATCCAGCAAAACATCCATGAATACCTTCTACCTACCTAGGATCACAAATCTACCATTATAATTCAGGGATTCGCAGAATTCCATAGAAATATAAGTGGATATTGTTCTGAGAAGCACAACTCCCTTCAAAATCATATTCCTCTTTTAAATTATGCTGAAAAAGTACAATACTATAGCCTAGTACTTCCCAAACTTTTTTCCTTCATCACCCAAAACCGCTTATCAGAAAGTCCTTTTTACCCAATGTAGGAAAAACACTTTAAATCAATTTAAATGTCCCTGCTGTGATTGGGTAATGGGTTCATGTGTCATTACCCAAAGAAAAACCACTTTTACCCAATTTTGGGTAATTTATCTAGGTTTGGGAAGCACTGCTATAAGCCCTACATCGAAGTTCATGATTTTTTTTTTCAAAACAGCAGTTGTCCATACAACAGCCAATAATTTATTCAAATGCATGGTTGTGATTTTTTTCCCCAGAAGGTGCTTTAAATAAATATTGTGCACAGTTTGCTTATTTTTGACACTGAAAAGCAACAGTTAGGATTCCTCACTAGCTTTTTAAAAAAGTGTTTAAGAATATCTGATATGGTGGCGAGTTGAATTACTAGTGGGATTTTCATTTCATAACTGTTTAGGATAACACTTATAAAACTAAATATTCACCAGCATCACTTTGTTCTGAAGATAATAAAATGAGAATGAATGTCTACCCTGCATTCTAGTATCCTACAAAATTATAATTGTCAAATGGAATGGAATGACTTTCAAGGAATAAATAATGCCACTTCTATAACCTTATTTGCAATCTCTGTAAAATTAAAACACTTAGTGTCAGTGTCTCATAATTATTAGAAAGAAACATTTTTAAAAAGCAGAATGATTATAGTAATAGAAAGGCCAGTGATTTCTCCTAACAGCATAAAAGAGTAATATTCCATATCAATATTTCACCATAAAACAAGAAAGAAACAAAGGTTGACTTTCAGGTGGGAATAGCGGAGTCATACCCCAAATTTGTCCATCACTGGCTTTATTGAGAGAACCAGACAGTTGGCAATTGAGCTGCTCATCTTTAGTACTTTGTGTCTTTAGTGTTTGGCATCTATGATCTTTATTAGGCAATACTTCCTTCTGGGGGAGAATCAGCTGTTGGCTGGCATGTAATTAGTTGGAGTCTGCTCCACAAACAATGACTGTCCACAGTTCTGATGAATAAACAAGACCCTTGTTTTTTGATTAGCTGACAAATGATTTTGTATGCTGCTTTAGGGAGCTCTCAGGCACAATACAGAAGCCAACTCTTGGTTTCCTTCACTGCACTACAGAGTGTCATTGATATTTCAACTTCAGCTTTTCATTTCTGGCTTGCAGAACCGTCTTTTGACTAAGTAAGAGGTTTTAGCAGCAGGTGCCTCAGACCTCAGCCGTTCTGCTTTCGGAACATGCAGATCTAAAAGAAAAATGTATTACAACTTCAGCAGTCACATTCATAGTCCAATCCTGCCCAGGTGGCATACTGTATGTGTACTAGTCACTGAGGGAAGTGGCAAGAGTCGCATAAGGGGAACCTGAACAATTAATCATGCATCACCACTATTCCTTGGGAAAGAAATACAACAATATATGAATCATACTACGGGAACCTGATCTGCCTTATCCTCTCTGGCCTCTTGGGACCTCGGAACATAAACAGATAAAAGCACTACCTATGAGTGCGACAAGACAGGCTGAAGCATCTATTTCAGTCAGAGGTTAAAAAGGCCACTTAGAAGGATTATTACATCATCTCCATCTGTATCTATAAAGTTAAGACAGGTATTTCATGGCTTGTTTTAAAGTAATATTTTAAAATAGAAACCTCTTCAGATAAAAAAATAAAATTTCACATATCTCTAACTTTAAAACTTAAAAACATAGTGATGGCCTTACCTTGAAAACAATAATAGCCTGAAAATGACACGTATTACTGTTAATCCTCAGAATCTGTATGTTAAAGTACAGATTTAATATTTTTATATATGCTAGAATGTTCCCAACCTCTGCAGAAAATGCAACCTCCCACAAAGCTCATGTAATACATTTTCTGTGTCTGTCGCCTCTGGGAGTCCTATTGGTAGATACTATCAAAGTGAAGAAAGAACTTTTGGATGGAGGTTTTGGGGAAAAAGAAGAGAATACATCCTTTCAACACACACAAGGCTAGTATTGTATACTTTTGATTTAAAAATAAAAGGATTGCAGTAGAGATGTTCCTTTCCAGTGAAATTAACTCTTCTCCCATTTTATAGCAATTCCTGTATTTTATTCAAACCAGCCTTGACCCTACTTGGCTTGCAAAGGGGCTTCACTGAAAATTCAATAAGGTAAACAAGGATAAAGAAATTTCTTTAGTTTTTTTCTGATCCCTTCCTGTTAACTAATACAGGTAGTCTTTGCTTAATGACCAGAATTGAGACTGGAATTTCGGTTGCTTAGCAAAGCTATCATTAACCGAATCCGACCCAATTTTACGACTTTTTTTGCAGCAGTCATTAAGCTAATCACCAGTCATTAAGTGAACCACATGGTCACTAAGCGAATCACACGGTTCCCCATTGATTTTCCTTGCCAGAAGCCAGCCAGGAAGGTCAAAAATGGTGATCATGTGACCATGGGATGCTGCCATTGTAATAAATGTGAACTGGTTGCCAAGCGCCCAAATCATAATCACGTGACAGCAGGACGCTGTGACAGTCTTACAGTAAGTGTGAGCACCCGTTGTAAGTTGTTTTTTCAATACCGTCGTAAGTCTGAATCACCACTAACGATTGGTCATTAAGTAAGGACTGCCTGTATTTCAGACTATTATAGATACATTCAGCAAATGCCTTGTTTAAATTCAAATTGTTTATTTTTGCTATGTTGGAAACCCTACCCTCTCCCCAATGTATCTGAATCAACAAGTTAAATTATACAATAAACTGGCTTAATCCATCATCATCATCACCACCACTGCCACCACAATTTCATTTGGAACAGCATACTTCATTTGATTGTTGGGTTTTTTTGGGGGGTGAGGGGTATGGGGAACACTGGCCATGAATGAGAACAAATGAAAAGAAAAGCAGGAGATATTCTCTCAGTGTAAGAAACCTATTTCTGAGATATCAAAAGGCTTCTTTTTAATAAACTGTAGTAAAGAAAAAAGATCTAAAGCAGTTTATTGGAATTCTTCTTCTATTATAACGGATGCAGACTGAAAACAGAAACCAGTATTACTGTCTGGAGAAGGGAGGGAATAGCTGATGGACACTTCCCACATATAATACAGCTGAAGTTAAACTTCTAACCAAACAAACATGGGAAGGGGTGGAATCCTACATATCAGTTAATCAGTAGTGAAGATTTAGCAACTGAGAGCCAGTTTCGTGCAGTGGTTAAGGCACTGGCCTAGAGACCAGATGACTGCAAGTGCTAGCCTGCCTTAGGCATGAAAGTCAGCTGGGACCAGTCACTCTCTCTTAGCCCAACGCATCTCACAGGATTGATGTTGTGGAGAAAATAGGAGGCAGGAGGTATGTTACAGGTAGGTAGGTAGGTAGGTAGATTGTCCTAACAGTCAGGAATCATGCTGAGACGAGGAGTAGGTCTCTAGTGTTTATTACTGCTACATAAGACAGAATCCTAACAAACTGAAGAAGCGTGGGAAAAACCCAGACATATAAACCCCAAAGGCTAAGGCGGGCCTGATCTGTGTCTCTTTGAATGGCTGCTTAATTCCTCAGTACTACGCATGCGTTTTCCACCCTGGATGGGGGCCCCCTCCTGCTCGCCATCAGTACTCATGACATAGATAGATAGATAGATAGATAGATAGATAGATAGATAGATAGATAGATAGATAGATAGATCCATCCATCCATCCATCCATCCATCCATCCATCCATCCATCCATCCATCCATCCATCCATCCAAGATTAAATTCTCCTCCTCCTCCTCTCCCTTCTCTAATGCTGTATGTTCCTGTATGTTCAGGTGTTAGTCTTAACCTGTTGCCCTTCAGCCTCTGGATGAATACTGTAACATAACAGTATTAGCAGCTGTTTACTTCTCCACATCTTCTTTTGCTAGTGCTTTTTATTCATTTTTCCCTGGGGTTTTCAAACTCAAATTAGCCATAATAATCTCAGAATCTCTCATAAAACCTTTTCAGAATTTCCTACATACAGCTATGCAGGCCTCAAAGGCTCCCAATTTATTTAGAATGATCTTGTAAGATTGCATTCCATAATTAAAGGAACAGGGATCACATATGGAATCCATTAGATTCCCTCTGGAACATAAAACATCTTTGCAAACACTTGAGTACTGGCAGCATTCAAGCTTCAAAATGAAGCTGAACATACACAATATAACTTTGCCAGTAACTGCTGCATACGTTTTAATGTGACAGGAAAATCTTAATAAGGTCTGAATCATTGCTTAACCAAAGCAATGAAGGATTACCTTCCTCTATAAGGCTGAATAACTACAATCAATAGTTTCCATCAAAATTTGACAGAAAGATATGCTTATCCAAAACATGGAATAAAATGGTAAATATGCTTGTCCAAAATATGGAATAAAAATGGTAAATGTATCTATTTTTCAGCACTTGTCACATTAATGGCAATTTTAATTAGATCAGTTTCATATTCAGTCCAACTGCAGACTGCATCAAGTAGAGCATAAATACTAAATTTATTAACTGCACATGTTTTATAAGAACTGAAGTTTAAAAGGATGGAATCCCTAAAAATAGCCCAAGAAATCCATCCAAACAATATTCTTGCTGCTGTAACAGCACAGCATTTTATATTTAAAAATCTGCTGAATTTGTTCTCCTTCAGAAATACCTGTAACACTATATAATGTGCTAGGACACACGTATGTAGTATTTCTGTCCCATTTTACATGAATTCAACATCAACTCAATATCAGCATTGCACTTATTAAAATGTGATGACTGTAACCCATTGTTGTTTTACAATGGAAATATACAATGTGTATTACATGAAAACAGTAAAGGAACAAAAAGACTTGTAGATATGGTCTTTTTAAAATGCTCTTGTCAAAACATCTGAAGAAATCTAAATTTCACATTCTCAGGTTTTTTTTTCCAATAGAAAATCACTTTTTTTATTTCTAAAAGTAGATGACAGACCCCCAAATTTTACCTATTATTATTATATATTAATAACATGTAATATTGTTATTATATATTAATTATATATTATTGTAGATTGAAGCAGAAAAGTTTAATTCCCAGCAAATTATGTGCTAAAAAAAATTGGATCTATTGAAGGCAACCAAAGCCAACACTTATTGAAGGCTTAAACACAGCTATGATCTATTTCCTGCCACCTGTATTCCACTGTGTACTGAATGAGATTTAAGTCTTTATCCTCATAGTCAAATGAGATTGCTGGATCATTTTAAATGACTTTCTGTTAAATATTCAAACTGAAATCTACCAATCCAATTTTACTGTTTGTTTTTTCATAAAACAAAGCATAATTAATATTAAAAATAAAATAGAAATAATCTTGAGTGTGGTCTAAATCTTCATCAACTTATAAAGAAAACAGCCTCTTTATAATTTGAAAAGGAAGGAAATCATATCATGTCAGCAAAACAGACAGTGCTCTTTGCTAAAACAAAAGAGAGGTGGGTTTTTTTTTCATATCTATCTATCTATCTATCTATCTATCTATCAATCAATCAATCAATCAATCAAATTTGTCACCGCCCATCTCCGACCAGAGGGATTCTGGGCAGTTTACAATACAGAATAAATATACAATAAAATTAGAATAAATATACAATAAAATTAGAATAAAATCCCATTAAGACAAACTATTTCTTAACTACCCCAGCTCATAAAATCCAGATGGCTATGATCTCTTCAATCATTAGGTACGAGGGGAACTTTAAGGCACTAGCCAACCCCAAGTATGTCAATTCTCCTCCCTGCCCCAAGGCCGGTGGCAGAGCCAGGTCTTCAACTTCCTCCAGAAGACTAGGAGCGATGGGGCTAATCTCACCTCCGGGGTCAGGATATTCCAAAAGGCAGGCGCTACTGCCGAGAAGGCCCGCCTCCTGGACCCCGCCAGATGGAATTCTCTTATCAACGGGGTCCGCAGCATGCCCTCTCTGCATGATCGGGTGGGACGGGCTGATGATACGGGGAAGAGGCAGTCCCTCAGGTAACCCGGTCCCATGGCATGTAGGGCTTTAAAGGTGATAACCAACACCATGAATTGGACCCGGAAGCAAACTGGTATCCAATGCAGCTCACGTAGCAAAGGTGTTATGTGCACCCTTCTAGGGGAGCCAAAAATAGCCCACATGGCCGCATTCTGGACCAGCTGAAGCTTCCGGATACTCTTCAAGGGTAGCCCTATGTAGATAGCATTGCAGTAGTCTATATGGGAGATAAAAAGGGCATGAGTGACTGTCCGAAGGGCTTCCTGATCCAGGAAAGGGCGCAACTGGTGCACAACACGAAGCTGTGCAAAGGCCCTTCCGGCCATGGCTGCCACCTGCTCTTCGAGCAGGAGCCGTGAGTCCATTAAGACCCCCAGATTACGCACCAGGGTCTGTCTGGGGCAGTGCAACCCCATCCAGAGCTTAATATGACAAAGTCCCGGATACTGAGGAACCCTTAACCCACAGCCACTCTGTCTTCCCAGGGTTCAGCCGAAGCCTGTTGTTCCCCATCCAGACCCCTACAGCCCCCAGGCACCAAGAGAGGGCAGTCACAGCATCACTTACCTCACCCAGGATGGAGACATACAATTGAGTATCATCGGCATATTGATGTCTCATCCTGTGGTGACGGATGATCTCGCCCAGTGGTTTCATGTAGATGTTAAATAGGAGAGGAGAGAGAACTGAACCCTGCAGCACCCCACAAAGGAGAGGTCAAGGGTCAGATCTCTCCCCCGCATCACCACCGACTGGGACCAGCCCTGGAGGAAGGAGGTGAACCAGCGCAAAACCATGCCACCCACCCCCAACTCCCTGAGCCGACCCAAAAGGATACCATGGTCGATGGTATCAAAAGCTGCTGAGAGGTCAAGAAGAGCGAGGATGGATGCACTACCCCCATCCTGCTCCCGCGAGAGATCATCCATAAGTGCGACCAATGCCGTTTCTGTCCCATATCCAGGCCTGAAACCTGACTGAAAGGAGTCTAGATAATCCGTTTCCTCCAGAATCCTCTGGAGTTGTAATGCCACCACTTTCTCAACCACTTTCCTCAAAAAGGGGAGGTGGGAGACTGGACAAAAATTATCCAGTACAGTAGGGTCCAACGATGGTTTCTGTTAATGTTTTCTACTACAGATTAAAGTTACTATGGTAACTAATCATTTTGGCCGGGTGAAGAGGTTGAATTCAACTGTTCCCTTTTCGAATGTTAATTTTTTGCACCTGGGGGGAAAGAACTTGCCTGGACTTGTTTAGTTTCTGTTTCCCTTCTGTGTAGGCATGTAGCTGCTCTCACTGAGAGCCTGCAAGAATGCAGAAGCTTTTAAATATGTTTTGCTTTCTGTAAATAAAATTATTTTTATAAAAATGCCTGGTGTGTGTCTTTTCTGATCTCTCCTGGGCCAAAGGCTTTCCCAGCAATCTGCCAACAGTTTCTTGAGGAGGGGTTGTACCAGCGCCTCCTTAAAGGCAGCTGGAAACACCCCCTCTCTCAAGGATGTATTAACCATCACCTGGACCCAACCACATGTCACCTCCCGAGCTGCTTTCACCAGCCAGGAGGGGCATGGATCTAATTGGCAAGTGGTGGCATTTACTGTCCAGAGAATCCTGTCCACTTCCTCAGGTCCAACAGGATCAAACTGTTCCCAGATAACATGGTAAGTACGATCCCTTGGTATATCCACAGACCCTGCCTCATGCTTAGAGTCTAGAATGGAGCGAATCTGAGCGATTTTGTCTTGCAGATGCTCCGAAAACTCCTCTGCACGGCCTTGTAGGTGGGTCACTTCACCCACCTTCCCCAAAAGGGATTGAGTGATTTTAAATAGGGCCGTTGGGCGGCATTCTGCAGATGTAATAAGAGCGGAGAAGTATTGACACTTGGCCGCTTTTATCGCCACCAGGTAGGCCTTAGAAGCGGCTCTAACTAGTGTTCGGTCAGATTCAGTCTTTGTCTTCCTCCAGCGGCGTTCTAGACCTCTCTTAATCCTCTTCAAAACCCTCAGCTCCTCCGTAAACCATGGGGAGCATCGAGTATGATGAGGCAAGAGAGGTCGCACAGGTGCAATCCTGTCCAAGGCCCCAGCCACCTCCCTATTCCAGGCGGTGGCCAGGGCCTCCACTGGACCGTGCAGCAGTAATTTTTTTCAAATGTAGAATAAGATCTGATACTCTTTTCTTTCCTTTTTTACCATTTCCACTTACACAACAGGGAACATAGATACTAGGACACTATTGGTATGTTACATACACACTCTTCCAGGAGATAATTTTTTTACCAAGATATAAAAAGGTTATCTGGGCAAAAATGAGATGCAAAAGGGAACCAGCAACTTAGAGTGATAACATACGTCTTTCTGTCTGTCTGTCTGCTTCCTTCCTTCCCTCCCTCCAGGGTAAATGGAAGTGGTTTAGGTTAAGAAAAGAGATTGCTGGTGTAGATTATTATTTGTTTATTAGCTTATTTAGAAGAATTGTTATAAGTTCTTGGAGAGTGATAGTGTTGAGGAAGAGGAAGAATTTGGGTTGCAGAAAAAAGTTGGATTGAAAGGCGAAGAAAAGGAGGAAGAGGTAGAAAAGAAAGTGAACCTGGCAGAGTTATACCATGTTGTGCTGGACAAGATTGGAAAAAAGACAGGCAAAGTATGCAGACTCATGTAGTGTTGGGACAGGTGTGTACTGGGGGATTAAGAACAAGTCAGCCAGTGGGTGTACCAACTGTAACCAAGGATGGACTTGTCTGTGGATACTATCATTTGGAACCTGGTCAAAGACCAGTACAGTATGAATCAAGTGTAAATGATAGTATAGAGACATATCAATGACATTCAATTAGAAGGCGAGAACTGAAGAAAAGAAGCATTAGAGGAGTTGCAGTAGAACAACAAGCATAACAAGGCAAAAGGATCAGAAGGAGGTTTTGCAGCTAGGGACAGACTGGATTTGTACTGGTGCAGCTGGAAGGTGAGGAAGATTGCTGGACAGAACTAGCCCAGCTTTGTGGTGTCCAAGTGGTTGCAGTTCAGAATGCTAGCATGACACAAGGAAAGATAAAGGAGTAGAGAAGAAAAAACTAAGTTCATGTTCAGTCCTTGGATGGGAGGCAGAGATCAAAACTCGGATGGAGACGAAGTAACAGGATGTTGTGATGGATGGGCAGGTAGCTTGTGAACTGCAGGGGGGAGATAGAGTCCTAGATAAGTGGCAGTGTATGTTATGGATGATTTTGTTAGTGAAAGATGTTTCTGTCTGGAATCCCAGAGAAGGCATGAGGTAGGGAGGGGCCAGGGAAGCCAAAGACACAAGTAAAGGACAGCAGGATTATGGTAGCATTGGCAGAGTAAAATATGGCAGAAAATTTGGTGCAGGTAAAGAGGGATTGAAAATGTATAGCAAATTCTAATTTTGTCCTCTTGATTTCAACTAAAGAGACATGTACAGTAGTTGAATTGCTGGGAAACTTGGGCTTAAATTAATTATGTCAAACATCAGGTCTGTCTGTAATCAATCCATACTTTTCCATAATTTAATCAAGTTGTTTAATTTTTTTAAGCTTAGAATCAGACTAAAGTGACATAAAAACCACCATATTAAATAAAGTTTTGAAATATGTTCAAGTAAGCCATACAGCTACACTCACAAGCTGATTCAACTATAAAATGTCAAAGTATTCTGAACACAAACAAAAGATCCAAATTATAAAAAGCTATTATTAAAATGAATCCATGAATGAGCATCACTGAATTGATAAAATGCTAAATTAATCTTTATCAACAACTGTGGAACATTCCTAAAAGTCCTTTACTACATGTAATGTACGTGGTAGGAGCAGGAGGAGGAACAAGGATCTGGTTTCCTTACCCTTTTCATGGACTTTTCTCAGCTGATATCTCAGTTTGAATAATTAACCTAGCAGTTTTAATCCTCTACAGATGTTGGAAATCCGCTAACTCAGAGACTTCTACTTAGAATACTTCTATCAGTCCCATCAGTATTAGTTCTGGCCTTGTTGACACATGGAATAAGTAGTTGACATAGCCATTGACACAATTGCTTCTAAGAAATCTCTCCTGCAGCTTCACAGTAAGACTAAAGAATCAGGGTTAATGAACCTATAAGAATGCAGAGTAAAGTAGAAATAGTACAGAAGCTAGAATAATTTAGCCAAAGATAATAAAGCATACTTCAAAGCCCATTTTGAAACTGCACAGAGACTTTTTAGCCATCATTAAACTACTGTCCATTAAAACTGTTAAATTCTAAAAAGACCATTATCACCTGTTACCATGAAATGGATTACAAGATTTCTGTATATTTGCAAATAAAAAAGCTGGCATCTAATCCAACTTGATTTTAATGGGTTAGCAAGAATAGACCCTGGATGTTTTCCTAGAAGGCATCCTTTATTTACTAACTGCATCTTTAGCTATCTTTTTTCTGAGAACTCAAGGTGTTGTACATGGGGAGTCACTTTTCTTTTTATTCCTAAATAATAATAAAACTCGGTGAGGCAATTTGGCCTGAAACAGAGTGACTGGCTCACGATAAGTCAACCTATTTTGAGACTGATCTAAACCTGTGTTGGATTTTTTTTTTAAATGCATTTAATTTCCCAGTTTCATCCATTATTGGAGACCATAGACATATAGATAGTAACTACAGTATTTATTACTGCAATATGCTTGGAGTTATTCTTAAACATAATACTTACATTTCAAATGGCCTGAATGCAGATGTGGTTATTTATGCAGACCAAGATATCCATATTATTCCCATTCATGTTCAAGTTGCATAGGCTCCCACAGCATATTTTAGAGTACATATGAATTTGTTCTTCCTCATCATGGCAGGAGGATGTTCCTGGGAAGGATGAGTAAAGAACACTGGGAGTGTACGCCAAGGGTATATATTCCCAGCAGGGTCTCCCAAGATGTGAAGATCATCCTAGCTGCCTATCATATAATTTCACAAGCTAGCAAATAATGCTTAGGATCATCCAACACAAATTAAAGCCCTACATGGAAAGGGAAATGCCAGATGTTCAAGCTGGTTTTAGAAAAGGCTGAGGAACAAGAGACATTACTGCTGATGCACCCAGGATAATTGAGAAAGGCAAAAACAAGTCAATATGTGCTTCATTAACTATAAAAGAATTGTGTTGATCATGTTAAGCTGTTGAATGTCGTTAGGAAAACTGGAATCCCAGAACATCTTATTGTCCTATACAGATGACAGGAAGTCACAGTCCAGACTGGCAAAACAGACTAGCTCCAGGCTGGCAAAGGAGTGAGACAACTCCCCACTTATTTATTCAATTAAATGCTGAATATATATTGGGGAAGGCTAGGTTGGAAGAACAAGAACATGGTTTTAAAATTGGAGGAAGAAATATCAATAACTTGCACTATGTTGATAACGCCATTCTATTAGCTAAAAATGCAAATGATTTGCAAGCTCTAGTAATGAAAGTCAAGGAGCAAACTGAAAAAATGGGATTAATGTACAAAGAAGACCTAACTAATGACAACAGGTCCAGCAGACAGCTTTAGAATTGACAATAAAGGTATTGAAGTGGTGGATAGCTTCTGCCTTTGGGGATTAACTATCAACAGTAAAAGAATCAGTCAAAAATACAGCACAAACTAGCACTTGATAGAGTAGCAATAAAGGCCATGAAAAAAATATTCAGATGCCATGATGTTTCTGTACCTACAATGATCAGAATCTTACAGGCAATAATTTTCCCTGTAACAGTCTACTGTATAGAAGTAAGAGTTGGACTTTGAAGAAGCAGGATAGAAAGAGTATCCACACTTTTGATCTTTGGTGTTGGAGAAGACCCCTGAGAATACCATGGATAGCCAAGAAAACAAACGAATGGATCTCACAACAAAATAATCTAGTCTACACATTTCACTTGAGGCACAAACAACCATGTAAATATTATTATTTTTGGACACTATTTACAAACACCCAATTCTCAAGAAGTCTGTACTTCCTGGGAATAGTGGAATGATTGTCACTGGAATAATTTCTGTTTACATACAGCAATGACAACACTGGTTATTTAACCAAATATGCCTTGTCAGTTTTAGAAAATATGGCAAAATTATTCGGGGGCAATACACAAGTTATTTTTAACAAGTTTATAAATCCTCAGTTTAACAAGCACATAGCTACCATTATTTTACTCTCCACTGCACGATGCATTTTTATCAAACTTTGAGCCTTACATCCAAACTTGAAATACACCATTTTGTGTTTATGGAAATGAAAATGTAAACCTATGACAATCCATGGTTATAAAGTTTCAGTTTCAGAATACAGAGAGCTGGGTTAAACTGCATCACACAAGGAAAGAGAGGATGAGGTACACTTGCATTTGTCTAGTGGTTAAGGCAATGGGCTAGAAACCAGGAGACTGAGAGGTCTAGTCCCGCCTTAGGCATGAAAGCCGGCTGGGTGACCTTGGGCCAGTCCCTCTCTCTCAGCCCAACTCACCTCACAGGGTTGTTGTTGTGGGGAAAATAGGAGGAGGAAGGAGTATTAGGTATGTTCGCCACCTTGAGTTATTTATAAAAATAATAAAGGCGAGATAGAAAATAAACAAACAAACTTAGCATTTTGGCAAACACAGCCTTTTTACATATTTTCACTGTGAAAGATGCAGGGCAAATATCCCTTGCCTAAACTAGCATTTTCAGGATATCAGGAGAGCTGAGTCAAATAATAAAGTTAGGGAATAAAGTTCTACATCTTTTTAACAACTATATACAGTAGTCCTCAACTAACGACCATTTGTTTAGCAACTGTTCAAAGTTATGACAGTGCTGAAAAAAGTAACTTGTGACCAATCCTTGCACTTACGACCATCACAGTGTCCCTGCAGTCATGTGATCAAAATTCAGGTGTAGTTTCAGCATCCTGGGTCATGTGATCACCATTTGCAACCTTCCCAGCCAGCTTCTGACAAGCAAAGGCAATGGGGGAAGCAGGATTCACTTAACAACCACATGATTCACTTAATGGCCAGTGATTCACTTAATGCCCATGGCAAAAAAGGTCATAAAACTGGACATGACTCACTTAACGACTGCTCTCACTTAGCAATGGATATTCTGGTCCCAATTGTGGTTGTAAGTCAAGGACTACCTGTATTTGCTCCAGTCCATATCTACATAAACAGAATAATTTTGTAACAAAATACGTATTTTGTTACTAGTGGCGAGAGTGTCCATGGGGGAGGGGTCACCACATAAAAATAAGAGAGTGCGACTGGACAATCAAAGTCCTGCCCCTTTCTACATGGATGCAATATGTGTGACCCATACTAAAAAGAAGTGGGGCTTCAATCTTCCAGTTATGCCTACCATTTTGATGCCACTGACCTGTCCACACAGACAGCTCTGCTGGTGGCCTTTACAGAAATGGAAAGAAGTCAGTTAAGCAGTGATCCAAGGAGATGCTGATCTTTTTTCTTTGTAATGGATTAGCTTATCTTGTTTCACATAAAGAAATGGGTTATTAGGAACAAAATGTTTGTTGAGGCAGAACCATCACAGTATATTTGGAACAAAATGTTTGTTAAGGCAGAACCATCACAAATATAAGCCCCATCTCACTGATATTTTAACATACTTTCAAAGTGCTAAAAGAATGCGGATGGGATGATATGGGAGACACTACATACTTGAGGATTTTTAAAAAATCTTTTGGCAAAATCTTTCACCAAAGGCTCTTGAATAAATTTAATAGCCATGAGATAATAGAAAATAAATATATGGTTTTTAAAATGGGAAACTGTATGACTAAATGGCCAGTTTCTGTAATGGAGGCTTATCAGAAGTGGGTGGAGGGCATCCTCAAAGAACCTTTTTAAGCCTGGTGCTTTTTTTAAATGGATCATAAATTATCTAAAGTTAAGACTAACCAATAATACAGCCAAGTATGCAGTTAGCATCAAATTTATACAGGATAAAAACAAAAAGAATTATTGCAAAAAGCTCCAACTATGAACATCAGGCAATAAAATGGAAAATCTGGTTCAGTGTAAGTAACTGTATAGTGATACACATGAACAAATCCCCAACTCTGCATATACTGTACACTGATAACTGACTAACCAGAAAAAGATCTCTAGGTCATGGGAGACAGAATATGGAATCTTTAGCCATCTGGATTTTATCACATTTTATATTTTTATTGTCTGTCTATATTTATGGTATTTATAATTGTATTGAATTTTATACTTTGTTTTTATTGTAAACCGCCCAGAGTCCCTCCTTTTGTGGGGAGATGGGCAGTGATAAAATTTCATAAATAAATAAAATAAAGGAAGCAGTGTAAAAGCTGAGGAAAGGGTTTAAAAGATGCATATCGATACCAAATTTGGTCATCATATTCATACTTATTTATTTCACTAATGTTTATTTCTGGGTAGTTTGATGTTGAAATACTATACACTGTGAAATACTGGAAGGAAAAAAATTATCTTTCAATGCTATGACCAATGGAGCAAAACTTCAATTCAATGGCAAAAGAAACCACATTGAAGTAGTCACTAGCTGGAATGTCTACCAATAAAATAATTTGGTAATTAGTTGATTGATAAGTTGATTAACCATATCAAGACACATCAAGCATCAAGTTAACAAAATCTTCAAAGGTACTAATATACCAAACTACAGAGCAGAATACATTCAGAGAAATGTTTCACCTTTGCATGTTACCCCAATCTATTCTATAAAACAAGCTCTAAGAAAAAAGAGCTACCAGCTCACATTCTTCCAATTATTTAACAGAACTTAGTAAAAAAAAAACACTAAAGAGTCCCTGTGACATAGGAAGCATAATTCTATCAAGCAGCTCACAAATGGCAATACATCACGTATTACAAGTTTTCACTTTACCTTTTTCCTAATTTGGAAGGTTAGGAAGAGAAGTTTTAGGTACTGGGAGAAATCAAAGTATTATATTCCTCAGCCTGCACATGAAACCTTTGAGTTCTCAAACGTCCCTCAGCCACGAACTCACTAAATACAACCTTTGGCCCGTCACTTCTTCTCAGCCTATGCTACCTCACAATCACAGTGCGAGGACACAAGAAGCAGCAGCTAACGTTCCCCTGGGGAAGCAGAAATGGGACCCCGTTGAACAAATGCACTTGGAAAAACACCCAGAAATTTCTAATAAAGCTCTACGACCCAGGCGACGAAAAGAAGGCGGACCAGGTTTCACCCCCTGTATACGCACACCCTGTATACCAAATGCCAGAAGCGTGTGTCTCTGTATGTCTGCGTTATTTTCAACTGTGCAGATTCCTCCTTGACCCACAAGAAACACCTGAGAGGAAGAATGACTAAGAAAAGTATATTCGCCGCCTTGAATTATATATAAAAACAGACATGAAATAAAATAATAATAATAATGGCCCGCTGGATTTATAATCAGTCAAACCACAAGGGCACTCTAACAAATATCATCTCGCTGCCGTTCCTCTCCTCCCACCCTCCCTTTCCTACCTCGCACAGCACCGAAAATTCCACTTCCGGTTTTTGTATATGTAAACAGTGTATGTATATTCTCCTTGGCGCCTCTCTTCTGCCCAATCAGCAGGCGCCTTAGGCTCCTCTTTGTTTCAGGTTCCGCCCCCTGGTTACCGGAAGTGTGATGTGGCTCGTGGCGGCGCGTAACTATGGTAAGAGCGGCGTTCGGGAAAGAGGTCTCTCGTTTGGAAACCGGGGTCGGCCGTCCTTGTGGCTCCTTTGGCGGCACGCGTGGGACAGCGGACCCCCTTGGGAATGGCCCGATAACACGCGTGGAAGGTCACTCGGCCCCTTCCCCATTGTAGCGTCGTTGCCTTTGGCGTTGCGAGAGCGGCCTAGCTGGCCGCATCGTAAAAGGTGATGTCGCCCGTAGAGCATCATTCTTTACTCCTCCCCATCTTCTCCTTTGTGCAAACTGTGGTTGGCGAAATCTTCGTTCGCCAAATAGCCTGGCTAGTTTACGGCTCAGGGTTTTGTGCGAACCTCGCCCGTGTGATTAAGTTATAATTCAGTGTGTTGAAGAACCCCGTGCACTTCGGTTAATTCAGTACACTGCGGTTCAACTAACCATGGATAAATGGGTTGTGTGGACACAGTATTTATTTAATGCTTATCTTACCTCTGTGCCTGCTGCTTTTATATTAACTGTTCAAGGAAGTGTGCTACCTTCGTTTTATTTTTCTTTAGAAAATTGCTTTTGTGATCACTATTAAAGCACTTGTGGTCAGTTGCACAGTTCTTGGAGATAAGTCAAAAGTTTCACATTTTGATTCTATTTGTTACCTCTTTGGTCTCTGGTGACCTAACAAATATTTATTACACACCACTTATGTAGACTCAAGGCACAACATTTAGGTGCCTTTTTGCAGATTGTCCCTATAAAACACCAAGCAGTATCCACTATTATTTATCAAACTTGTACCCTGCTGCAGTCTGATGATCTCAGCATCTTGCGGGGTATGCAATATGGCAACAGTTAAAACATGGTTAACATGGTTTAAAAAAATAGCATAATCCCCCAACAAAGAGAGAATAACAGCGAGCAGAACCAAAAACAATAAAAGGTGGTGCAGTGCTTGTTAAGAGGAAGCCCTCCAAAATAATACATAAAATGTTAAAATCAATAAATTAGTAATACAGCGTAACACATATTTACATGGAGATAAATTCTACTGCATTAAGTTGGGTGTCCTTCCATTTCTATTTAAAATCAGTGTGCACTGTATAATCTCTTGTGAGATGTCTCTTTATTACACCTGGGACAAAACAATAGATGAAAGAAAGGCAATGATAGAGAAAGAATTGTGACAGTCACCAATTATATTTAATTACAAACTTGGTTGCAGCAAGGTAAGCAGAGGTTTCATGGGAAATAATAGGTACTCAGTGCAGATGTCCCTGAAAGAAGAAGCACATGCAGTCCTAAGCATATCAGGTAGCAAGGAGAATTGTCTTTTGAAAGATCCTTGGAAGGACTGAGAATTGTTTTGCAGCATTGATTGTAGGAACTACTTTTCTAGATCTGGTTTAGAAAAATTGCCTTTTTCATTTTTACACTATGGCTACTTTGCACAACATGATAAATGAAGTGTTTCATTTAAATGAAGGTGTTTTAAAGGGGCCTGAGGACCTGGCTCTTCACCCAGGCCTTTGGTGAGGATGACTGAAGCCTCCTTTTAACCCAGGGGGTTTCCTTTTGTTTCCACCAGGTTTGTTATTCTGCCATCACTACCTTTTTGTTTTTTTGTTCTTTTCATTTTGCTGTTTTTATCTTTTAAATAATTTTGTATGGCACTCTACTGTTTCAGTACTGTCTCCCAGTCCAGAGTTGCTGGGAGTCGGGCAGCACATACATTTAATAAGTAATAATAAATCCAGATTGTCAAGTGTGGACTACTTAGTTATTCCCACTTGATTTTTGCCAAATGGGATTAGCTAAAGAAACCTTGAAAGTTCCTTACATAGTTTATCGCACTGTGTGAATTGAGAACTCTGGCTTGCTCTCTTCAAAGTAGAGTCTGAAGTCACACCTTCAAATCCCTGCCTTGTTTTGGAAGCATAAGACAGGAATCCTAATTTCCACATTACATGTTCATTGTTAAAAAGTAGAATCCATTATGAGAGTAGACAAAGGTTCTATGCTAAATGAGACAACCAGCCTAGCTAGT
Organism: Candoia aspera; assembly: GCF_035149785.1. Classification (NCBI taxonomy): domain Eukaryota; kingdom Metazoa; phylum Chordata; class Lepidosauria; order Squamata; family Candoiidae; genus Candoia; species Candoia aspera. The sequence continues at coordinate 230,204,619 of NC_086154.1, forward strand.
GATAGTATCAATGCTATTAAATGGCAACAATTTCTCAAGGTGTAATGACTGTAATACTCAAATCTGCCATTAAGTTCGATTCATACATGACTGTAGTAGAAATCTCTTTAATGGAGAGTAGTATGCAGAACAGTTACAAAGTTGCAAATGAAAGTTCCCACACTTTCCCCAAGCTAAACAACCCAATGAGTTCAAACCCCGTCCCCTTTTCAGGCATGCAGCTCCCCCCTTCGTGTCAGTTCAGTTCAGTTTGATGCAGATGTCTCCAACTGCTCGGCAGCTTGACCTTGAATACCAGGGATAGTCCAAACAAGATGTTTTCACACTCCTGGCATGTCCCCCCTCCCAACTCAACTGACTCGCACGTTCTGACACGTGTTAACTCCATTCATGCATGCGAATCCAATCAGATGTTCTGGGGATGTTTGATCGGGGAGCATGACAAGGTTTAAGGCAGAAATCAACTCGGCCTTTCTGAACCCAAATTGTAAATGTCAAGGATTAAAACAGCCTTTTCTGAACATAAAGCATATCCTATGCTCTCCAGGTTTACATCTAAATTATTATGAGAGACTTAATTCACTTTGTACTATACTCTGAGATACTGTTTCAGTGAAAGCAAAATCTGCCCTTTTCTCATAACTTTATGCAGTCATCTCTTATTGGCAGGACATACTAAAGAGTATGCAGTGCATGCCTATTAGATTCACTGTGTCCCAAGTTTCCCTTAAAATGCACAAGTTTGTAATATAAAAACATATCCAACAAATGGAGAACAAATTAAGCTGAAGACTTTAATTTGCAAAACAAGTATTTTATGAATGATCTGAAATTTTCAATAATACCTTGTTTTGAAAAAGAAATTAGTACTTCACTGTTACTAGATTTAGGCAAAATTACTAAATTGGAATTAAAATGAAAAATAGTAATAGGCTGTTAAAATTCTTATTTTTCTACTTATTTATGGGAAGAGGGACATGAATACAATAAAGAGAACTTCTAAAAACTGACAACTAATATTTTATATCACATTTTCTTTCAGTCTGCAATCTTCAATTTTCAGAGTCTTCTGACAGTAATCTTGCTGCTTATATGTACATGTGCATACTTAAGGTCTTTGGCTCCCAGATTACTGGATAACAATAAAACAGGGTATGTGAATTTCTAGAAATTTGGGGAAAGGATATGCATGTAAGCTTGTTAGTTTTTAATCTTAGTATATTGATTTTTCCTTGAAATGGATTCATTGATACTAAGCATTGTTAATCCTTGAAAGCTTAATTACAGTATAATTCATTTATAATCACAGAAAATTTTCGTTTTCTTAAAATGGAGCCTGCCTTTCTAAGAAGCTATGAGATTTCACTATTTGGAACATTGAAGAAAAGAATTTTTAAGTTAATTTCACCTCTCAGTGTTCTATATTATTATTTTATGGGGAGGAGGTTACAATTCTGTGGTTTTATTTTGCATTTTTATGGCTGTAAATAGCTGAAAGCTAGTTTGAAGTTGGCAATGTACAAATCATGTAATAAGTATATAAAATAACTTACACTGTAATTGAATTGAATAACTTTATTGATTAGTCAAATGACCATATCAGAGAGTTGCGCATCAGCCACTATAAGATATAAAATATACCATAAAACAGCTAAAATACAGTAAAATTAACTAAAATATACTATGGTGAGATAAAGTACGATAAAATACAGTAGGGCAGGGGAGTTACTTGATCACGAAGGAGGTTTTCCCAGGGTGAGGCTCATCCATTGCACTCCGGGTCTGCTGACCCCTGTGATTTCCCCAAATGCGGGAAACTCGACTGCATAATAATTTACACTGTAATACTTATTCAGTAAAATACTAATTAAGATAAAATGCCCAATCTAAAAACCCTCTTTCTAAATAAAACTTCCTTACATACCATTTTAAAGTAGGCAATAAAAGTAATACATCCTTCCTAGGCAGTTCATTCCATATTTTTGGCACCATGCCCTTTCTTTGACCCTCAGAAGGACTTTAAGAATAATTGCAGAAGCTAAATCGAATTTCCAAGCAACCTGATATGGAGCAAAACAAATTCCTTTGTCTCGGGCCATTAGGACTTTAAAAGCCAAATAAAAATTTAGCTAAATATGTAATTGGATGTCTTTTTATTTACAAATTAAATATGTTTTTACTATACTTCAATTATTAAATAATTTTCTTTATAACATTAAAAATAAAAAATAGGCTACAGCTCTGGAAACCTCTCAGGTCCACATCTAATGCTTTCATGAGTCTCAGGTTGTATACCTCTGCAATATCATGTGACATGATATGATATTGTAACAACTGGCTTTTTTGAGCTAATTGAACAAACTCAAGATGTAGAGGGCAATACTTAAAATTGTACACTGTGCCCCTTGTTAATCATACAAAGTTTGATAGAGGCACACTTAACATATGTTGACATTTCAGTGTTTTCTATGGCTTGTAGAGAAGCATTTTATTTATGTATTAATTTTGTTGTCTGTTTGAGGAATTCTGGCTGTTGGATCCAAACATTTTTGTTTTCTTGAGAAGTTAATTTCTTTTTTTGTTTAGATAGGATTTCTTTTAGTGCAAAGTTAAGGTATCATTTCATCCCATGGTTTAACTTTGCACTTAATGAATGCAGTTTTGCTGTGGACAATCTTTTATTACAACTTTTTGTGTCTGATACAAGTTGCAGAACTCTGTGCTGTTTCTGAATATTTGTAGGGAAGGCTGTATCAAAAGCCACATTATATGCAGGTTAATGTTATGATTTGATTGATGCAAACTTATATCCACTGAGTGATTTTTATACTAAAAATGTATAAAAAATTTTATACATTTACACATTGGGAAAAAGATCTTTCCCATCTGTAAGGTTAAAAAAATGAATCGTAATTTATAAAAATGCAACTATTTCTGTATGCTCAGGACTTCAAGACTGCGTGCTCGATTATGTTTGTAACTGAGAGAAATTCAAAAGCATTTTGTGAGCACGAAAAAAATCAATAGACTTAAGATTCTTTAAAAATAGTTATTGGGATATTTGTCATTACTATTGTATCTGTTTAATTTGCATCTACTGAAAATATGAAATTATTTTTCTTATAATTAATATATATTTTCAGATTATTGGGCATATTCTGGAAGTGTGCCAGGATTGGTAAGTAGGCAGCCATGCTGCACTGTTTCTAGTTACTTGTACATACGCATGCGCACATATGCTATTGTCGAATACGTATAACATTCAAGCATGTGTACGTTTGCTGAAAAAATGCAAATTGCTAGTAGTATTATTCCACCTATATAGATGGCATCTTCATGCTCTTATTTGCAATTTTATCTTTGGTAAACAGATTTCTTAATACAGAGTTACAAATGTGAATTTTGCAAACATGAACAGACAATTTCTATATGCAAAGTTTTTACTGCTGGATTTTTTTCCCTAGTCAACTAAAGTACAGTCTTTTTACTTTTATTATGCAAATGAATAAAAAGTATAACTGCATTTAACAGCATTAAGGATAAATGCAATATTAAGAGGCATAGTAACACAAAGGGGGAAAGGGGAAAACCCCTAAAATACAGAACAGAACAGAACAGCCACAAAACTTTGACAATATTTCTTGAGTTCTTTGGCCAGTATTGTATAATTATTCTTTTGACCACCCCCCATGCTTGAATAATCCACAATTGTTGATATCTTGATAGATTCCAGTACAGCAGATACAGCCAAGGAGAACTTGGCTGTATCCACTGTACTGAGTAATAGATCCACAGGCATATGTACAGTTTGGTTGATGTCAGCATCAAACACCATCGTAAGAGGGCAAAATCAAACTGTATGTCAAAGTAACCTCATCCTTATATTTTGAGAATTGTTACTCTGACCCACTGACATTAAATCTGATTTCCTTTGATTTATAGAATAACCAGACAGGATCCTGAATTTGTGTATTAATGAGACAGATGTCTGGTCTATTTTTGAAACATGAAATATCTAACAATATATAGGAGATACTTGGCCTCTGTCCCCTTTGTTATAAGTCCACTGATATTTTTCAGAATTTCTAATTATTGTGTGATTTAATCTGTGTGAGTTAAAGCAAGAACATCACTTAAAAATCTGATATTTTCAGAAACTTGATGAACCCTGCATAAATCTTCCCTGCAATGGTGCATTATAATTGGCAGAACATCCTGTGATCTAGAGGTCAAAGTAGTGATTATAATCGTAGCTTCTACATTTTTCAAAGGAATAGATCTGCAGATAGTAGTAAGGTCCTTGCAGAGCTTGTGGATGGATGTGATGTTTACCTCATTAATACTAAAAGCATTTTTAAGAAATTTGAAACCACTATAGACTTACAAAATTGGGAATCAAAACCCAATATACTTTTTATACCAATTAGCTGGAAAACCATTAAGACCAGGAGTCTTCCCCACTTTCATGTACCTAATTATAGTGACAATTTCCTGAAACAAAAGAGGTAAAGTACACTTACTAGGCTTAGATCCTTAACTGGGATCTATTTACACCTTCCCAACTATATCCCAAATAGAAGGCATAATATGTTGCTTAATTTTGTTTAGACATCGATAACTTACTAGATTTCTTTCCTTTATCCCAATATTGTTATTTACACATTTTTGAGGTGGGGTTGTTGGTGTTTCAGATGCAAATTAGATTTAGTAGGGATGGATAAAGTATAAGGGTTTTTTTCCTCACTGTTTTCAGTATTAATATCAAATGGCAGTATTCTTTTGTAACATGGAATATTAACATGGGATCTCCTGCTAAGTGTTGGCAAGTCTTACTACGTTTTAAAAAATGGGAACTGGATGTGTTTTGTTGAAGATACTCACATTTTGTCTAAAAACAGTAACAGAATCCTTGGATGAGAGGTGTTTAGTATTGTAACGATTGCCTATCCCAATAGACTCAGACTCACAAGCAGATACTTAATGATATCTGATTTATTAGAAGAATAGTATGCAAATACAGAGAAATGCGGGGTTGCTGCCACCGCCCTCCCCACTGCAGCCTGCGGAGCGTTGTCCTCCCCAGGGGCTTGATAGAAACCATCCCCAAAAGTCAAAGTCCTGTGCACCCAATTTATATATGGGTTTTGCTGGACCAACCAAGGAATCCCCAGAATGACTAAAGGACCCCCCACAGGTGCCACTACAAACGGCAGCCCCTCACAGTGGCTGCCCATTTGCAACACCACCATGCCCATGGAATGGGTGACTGGCTTCCCCCCCGCCGTAGAACCATCCAGCTGGGTAAAAATCATGGGACGTTTTAGTGGAAAACTGGGTAACTCCAAAGCGGCCACCACGTCAGGGTGCATCAAGCAACGCGAACACCCTGAATCGATCAAAGCCCACACTTCAACAGTTCTTGTGCGGGAGCCTAGCTTCACTTTCACTGTCAGTGTGGGATAGTTGCCACTCACCGAAACATGGTCGCGCCCTTCCTCTACTACCTGCCCAGAGGCGCCCTTTAAAGCAGGTGGCTGGCGTTTCCCGCTGGCTGGAATATATCGGGCTCCCCCTCGTCCCCGAAGTAAGGAATTTCCTCCACTTCAGTCTCAGTTAAAGCCGCCTTCATTTTCCTGGGTAAAGAGGGAGATTTCCCCGACGACTTTCCCGGACGTTCCTCGGTCTTTCTTTTCGGGCACGCCGCCGCTTGGTGACCTTCCTTCCCACATCGGAGGCATTGACCCTTCGCATAGTGGCGCTCTCTCTCCTCTTCCCAAGCACGTTGGCCGGACTTTCCAGTGGGTGCAGCAGTGCGGGAACCCTTGCTGAGGCTAGCATATCTCATCACCTTCCGGTGAGCAAAAGTTTCATGGGCATACTCAGCCTTCCCTGCCAGCTGTATCCACTCATACAGGGAATCCGGGTCGTCTCGGCCAAGCGACCACCTTAGGACCTCTGTATTCAGACCGTCCTTAAAAAGTTCTATTAAAGTGGATTGGGACCAATCCTCCACTTTCCCAGCCAAAGCCTTAAATTCCAGAGCATAGTCTGCCACCGATCGTGGCCCCTGGCACAGCTCCCTCAATGCCCGTTTTGCTCTTTCCTTGGCTAACGGGTCTTCAAAGTGTAATTTTAGCGCCCACAGGAATTCCTCGAACTCCTCCAGCTCAGGGGCCTCCGATTGACATAACTGCACGTACCAATCGGCACTAACCCTTGAGCTTAGTGGCAATGGCATTAATCTTGGCTCTTTCTGAGCAGAAACACTGTTCCCATTCGTCCATGTAACTCCTTGCATTGGTAAGGAAAAACGACAGCTTAGTTGGATCTCCATCAAATTTAACGGTAAAGTCCTTTACCCCCACTCCGGGCAGTCCCTTCGCCACAGCTGGATGGTCGGGCTTCCTCCTAGCCCCCAGGGATCTCCGCTTTCGAGGAGGGGACCTTGAAATTCTCACCCTCGTTGCTCTTACTTCCTCTCGGTGCCGGGTCCTACTCCTTTCCTCTGGGGAAGGTGGGGGCGACGAAGGAGTCGAATACTTATGACTGGACTCCTCTCTCCTCCTCTCCCGTGGACCCCAGTCCATGGACATTTTCCGAAACATAAATTCTAAGGACTCCAATTTAGCCTCCACCAGTTATATACGATCAGGGGTTTGGGAATCCTCCTTTCCCTCCTTCTTCACCACGGTTGGGGACAACAGGTACCACTGCTTCCAAGACGTTCTTGACGTCCCTGGTAGGGTTCCCTGTGTCTCATCCCAGGTGAGCAACTCGCCTGGTGACTCGCCAGTCGGTTCAGGGGCTCTTTTACCTCCAACCTCCTCATCTCCTAGGCTGAAGCTCGACCCCTCCCGAACTTCTGAAGTCTCTCGAGGAGAGACTCTCTCCGTTCTTATTACTGTAGAGTCGGGTTCCCCCTCGCTCAATTCTTCGCTTTCCATGGTTTGTGGATTTGGTTTGCTCATCACTAGCACTTCTCCCTCACAAAATAAATCTGGAAAGGGGCTAACGGGAAAAAAAAAAAATTGGATTCTCAGCTTTATGTAACGATTGCCTATCCCAATAGACTCAGACTCACAAGCAGATACTTAATGATATCTGATTTATTAGAAGAATAGTATGCAAATACAGAGAAAGCTGAGAATGAGTAAAAGCGCGCCAAATACAAACTAAAAACCCTCGGCTCAAAACGTAATCCCTCCCCTCGCCCTGCCGTTGCAAACTCCCCCCTCCCAGGTGCTGGTAACCGTTTCAACTGATGTCCTGGGAAAATAACCTTGAACACACGAGATAACCCAAATATATTCCAGCCCAGCAGCCAAGGGATAACCACTCTCCAAGATGGAATCCTCCTCCCTTCCCAGATGAAACACGCATCAGTGAAATGACATGCAAAACATTACGATGTACCAGCAACATTGGAACGGCGAACATGACAAGTATATAGATTTTTGAGTTGATCATTAAAAAAATATTAAAGATTTTGTTAAGTGTAACCAAATACTGATCTCATTCATTAGCCTTGGTATGGAACACTGCTAAATTTCTGGTTGCAGGTCACATTATTACATATGCTTCAATTTGCCAGAAATAAATTTTAGAGGACAAAGTTTAAAAAATATTATTGCTTTTTATGCACTTTTTTGTTCCAATTTTATTGGGGATTTTTTAGTAAGATTACAAAAAATCTAGTGCAAACATACAAAAAATAAAATGAAAGAAGGGCAAGGTATCAACATGATAGATAATTATAAGAAATAAAATATATTTAAAGTAATTTTCACAGAATGCTTGATGATGATTTTGCCTCAAATTATATTTCTAACACAAAATCATAGTTAAAAATGATTGAAAGTTTCAGTACTACAATCTCCCGCAGTTTTTATTTTGCAGATCAGTAGTCTATGGGCATATACACCCATACACACACACACACACCTCTGTTAATTCCATGGAAGAGGGGAAAGATGGTACAGTATCTCTATCTTTGCCCTTCTCTGCCACATATACAGGAATGGGGAAGATCAGAATGGAGGAAAGGATTAAACAAAATGTCCTAAAACAGCAGTTTCCTAGTGTTCAAAGCAGCCTAGTGGACTTGCTTTTTTGCAAAACTGGTACTTGTTACTTGTCAGCAAACCCTGTTCTAGAGTGTGGCCTCTAGAAGTAATAGGTATTATATGGCCATGTAAATTATACACACAGTAAGTGTCCTTCTAAGAAATCCAGATTTCTAAGTATTTAGACTTGATTTTTTCCCCTTCTGATTATTTTAACACTCTATATAAATCTATTTTTTCATTAATGTAAAATGCAACTCTGCTGCTTTTAAGTAGTCTTTTGGATGTTCACACCTTTCAGACAAGCTGTTGCCTATTCGTAAAGTATTGTTAACAGACATGCAATCCTAATGGATAATGGGTGCTTCCTTCAAGAAAATTAAGAACAGAAAACTTCAACACATATGACAATTGTGAGGTGGACTTGCTCAACATTAAACAGATGTGAAATTACGCATGTTAAATCATATAGCTATTTGCAGTTTAATTACATACCTATCAGATGATGACAATGTCTTGTAATGTTAATTGTGATAGTCTTGCTTAAGGGGAAGAATTGGTGAACTGTTTCTGGTTGTGGAAAGATTAGTTGTTGAGAAGAATAAATTTATGTTTAGTTAATGCACCAATATTTGAAAAGCTTAAACTGTTTTTTTCAGGCATTCAGGTCTTCCTTTAATTAAAGAAAAATATTTGAAGTATTACCAGTATGCTACTTAATTTATCAAAAGAACCTTTGACATTGTCAAACAGTGAACATCAGGTGGTAAATTCATACTGTTTGGGGCAGTGGAATGCCTTTTACTAGTTATGGGGAGATTGGGTTTCAGGAGAATTTTTGGATTAACTGTTACAGTATTTACACCGGAATGTGCCACCAGCCATTCTTTTTCTGTATTCTCTTGCAGACCTAGTCAGCAGTATTTTATTTCATTCAAACTAGGAAAAAAAGCTTGCTCGTGAAAAAGGAGATAGTAACTTAGTATTGTTTCTCCTTCCAGGTGAACGGAAGAGCCCTTATGTAGCAGTATGCTGTATCGCAATGGCCTTCAGTATTCTCTTTGTACAATAAAAATGGGAAAATGTTAAGAATATACTGCTGTCAATTTGCAGTCAAATAAAAGAAGAAACAGAAGACAAAAATACGTTCTACACCTCAATTTGTAATGTCTGTTTGGACAAGAAAGGCTTTTGACTCTGTGTCTCAGTATTTTTGGTTAAAAAGCAGTGATGTTGAAAGAAATACAGTTATTAATCCTTTCAGCTGGGTAACATTTGTTTATGTTAATTATTCTAAATTTCAGTAAAGGCTTCTTACAACAATGGTGAGACAGTCTGCCAGAGTTGATTTGATGTTAAACCCAACACCCTTTTAAATGCTTTTTTATTTAAAAGTCTTTAATTTTACTTTTTTCATATCGAAATAGGAATAAGAGAAATAAAATCTTAATGTGTAGATAAAGAGAAAGTAAAATTATATCATAACAGAAAACAGATATGTTAAACTATGAGGGAGAGTTAAAGTTGGGAAGACTATTTGAAACAGAAGATTTCAATTAAGTTCAGTTTCACTGGAGCTTTTCTAATTGTTCTATTTATAGGTTTTACAAATTATAAAATATCTGCAATAGAAAATAATTTTACCAAGACTGAATTCTGTTACGACTTTATTAAGCAAATGCTCCTCTATAATATAGTCAACACTTAATATTTATAGTACACCTTGCATCTGATTTTCAGTAAACAATTTATATAAAGTTGCTTATTGCTGCAAACTATTAAATTCTGGAACTTAAATCTCATGTATGTACTTCTCTCACCTACTGGAAAATGAAATACAATCTAGATTTTTTTTTCAGAAACATCCGAATACTGCCTTTTAATTATTTCACCGGTATTCACCAGGGTTTTCATTATAGGGCTACAAAAATTGAAAGAACAATTAATATTGGTTTAGTGTTAACTGAAATTAATTATCTAATCTGGTTTCCATTTGTCTGTTGCCTACTTGTGTATCACTGTATCAGTGTAACTGCATAAATACTCCTTTGGCTTCTAACTTACTTCACAAATCATAAGAAATCTTTTATGATCCTTAAATATATTTTTGTATAAATTACATTCTATACCTGTATTGTGAGAATTGTGTTACAAAGTATTGATTTTTCAAATTATTTATATACAAGTGGTCCTCATTTAATGACCGCTCATTCGGTGACCATTTGAACTTGTGATTGGTCCTTGAAGTTCTGGCTGTTGCAGTGCCCTTGCATGTCACGTGATCACACTTTGTGACCTTCCCTGCCAGCTTCCCACAAGCAAAGTCAATAAGGAAGCTGGCAGGAAATCAGAAGTTGTGATCACATGAGGTCCTCGCTAAAGACCTGCATGGTCCTTGCTTAATGATGGTAACAGGGACTGCCAGAACTGCTGTTGCTAAGCAGCATGGTCACATGACATCGTGCTTTACAGATGCATCACTTAGCAGTGGAAATTCCAGTGCAATTACTGCTGTTAAGCAAGGACCACTTGTAGATTCATTTGAAGGAGTGTGAGAAGAATATGATACAGTCTGTTTCATTGGAAAGGGGTGTGTGGAGGCATTTAGCATTTGGTAATTTTTATACTACTGGTAGTCTTTGGTTAGTGACTGACTCGTTTAGCAGCTGTTTGCAGTTACGACGGTGATGAAAAAGTAACTTTGTGACCAATCCTCACATTTAGAACCTTCACAAGTCAGTGAAACAAAGGAAAGCTGAAGTAAGATCATAAGCACAGTCACGTTTTCACTTAGTGACTGCTTCACATAATGACCAAGTTGCAGTCACTAAACAAGGACTACCTGTATTAAGATGTAAATTTAATTCTGAAATTAGAGGTGTCGGCAGTCAGTGAGTTCCTCTACTTTGCAAGCATTGAGAAATAATCCTGCATGCGATATTTGCAGAATAAATGCAAGGAAGGCACAGTATGCATACCACAGCTTGTGCTGCATGAAGTTCCTCAGAAGCTTTCCAAGTTGGACTAATCATAATTGGCATTTGTCTGCATTTTTGTGTCTTCTTTTAAATTCTGGTAATGATACCAAGAAAAATTCTTCTGTTTTTTTTTTTTTTTCTTAATCTATACACAAATAGGATCTTGCATTCCAGATATTTGTAAGGATTTTACAACACTTTTCTGAAAGGAGATACATTTTTCTTGAATAATTAAGTCTGAAATGGGAAGAATATCTTACATTCCTTGAATAGAACCTCACTGAGAGTGAGGAGTCCAGAAAAATGCGAAGTGCATACTGGTTGCTTTTTTCCTCTTGTATTGTATTTTTAGATCTTAGTACTTAGAGCACAATCACTTTATTTTTAGTTATTGTAAATTGGTATGATAGTCTATTTTGACTAAACAACAATCCTTTAAAAAGTTCTTTAAAAACAATATATTTTCAAGAGAACCAGTAACTTAATCACGTGATTTACTGGAAGACTCAGAAGGTTAATGGTGGGGGAAAAAACCCTTTCAGAACCTGCATAACTTGTTTTCTTATTTTCAGATAGCATGGTCTTCCACAGCTCATGCCATCAAAGTCTTTGGGATTATAATCCAAGCCAACACATCTTTAAGATGTCTGGTTTGGGTTCAGATCTTACAAGATCTTAATGTAAAAACTGTATCATATAATAAATCTGTTTGAAGGAGATATGCTCATGTAACTCCTTTACAACAAACAATTACGATTAGAAGCCAATGTCGATAAATTGTTTGCATGCTAATTTGCATCGTATAATTGTAAAGAGTTACAAAAACAGCTTCAAGAATCTACAAAACTTCATATTAGTTGAGTGGGAATAATTATGACAAAGGGTGGCAGTAGTCAAAGAAATACAGTAATTTACCCCTCTTTTGCAAAAGATCAAAAAATATTTAAGTTGTGGCACTTTCTTTATCATTGTTTGATAGAACAACTATAATTAAAGTGAATATTCTTACTATTTTTTTTCCTAAATCTTTTATCTACGATTTGTTTTCACACATGGCAAACAAGTATTTTGCAATTTTCACCTAAGTATTTAAAAACTTTATATGAGATTAATCATATAAGCAAAGGTAAAATGGAAGCTTAGATTTACCAAGTCTAAAATACTACCTTAATGTTTTAATGGACAAACACTGATCAAATGTTCAGTGAAAGATCATTTTTCATTTTATTCCCCATGTGAAAGTTTTATTGTAAATGGATATAATATGTGCAAGGGAGGAGAGGAAGTCCTAATACAGCAACATCTTCCAATTTACTAATATGAATAGCTCTTCCTTTTCATTGCTTCCTTTGTTTATTCACTCTTTTAAAAAAAACAATTTTACAGGTGAAATACCTGTATAAATAACCACGCATTGGAATGTAATAGTTGGGAAAACAACACAAACTTACAAATAATAATATGACTTCATGAAAATGTAACAAGATGGAGGATGTATTTTTATGTCTAACATAGCAGAAAAACTGCAAGAAAATAAATTGGTCATCTTAAATGGAGACGTACTCAATTACAAATGAATACATTAAATTTACTACTTGCATTTCCTTAAAGTGATTCCTCTGCTTCCTGCTCAGGCTGCACATTTATGTGTCTCTCAATTTGTAAAAGCTAGACAACTGGCAGGTCTTCGTTTTTCTGGAATGAAAAGTAAGAAGAAAATGTTCAGATTGTTAACAAACCACCTGGTCTGAAAGATAATCTGGATATCACGTGTTTGGCAAAATACACCCTTTCCTGTAGCCAAGTTTATGAAGAGAGATGACCATATGGGACTTTGCACATCACAGAAAAAAGTAATGAAGTTTGGAAAAGCTAACATGTTTGGTTCTATCATAATGATAGTTCGGAGGGGAGAAGGAAAATCAGTTTTATGTGAAGGAGAAATGAATGTTTGGTTTCACCCTTATGTCTGACCCCATATTCCCTTACCTATTTGTTTGGACCTGAGTTTGCCACACGAGCACCTGTTTCCTGTAACAACCTTTACGGGCCATTGAAATGTACTTTTTGGTTTTGTGCATTTTCTCTATTTCTCAGATGGGAGATGATGGAACTTTAAAAAAGAATCTTCAGACTTGAAAAAATGATTCATTATGTATTCATGGTATCTTAACTGAAGTCAAGAAGTTATTCCCTAATCTCACACATTTTAGAAAATATGAAAGAAAGCAAATCACAACATTTAAAAGTGGACTGCATGATCTCTTTGTTGCATACATTTAGTACACTTCCACAAGGTTCTGCTCTTGTTAAGAATAGAGTCATATTTTTGTATGTAGTGCTCATTTACTCACAAATTTGCATGCTATGAATAGCATTGAGCTTAATGTGCTAAATATTCTTAGGATATTTAACAAGAAGGTAGTTATCAAAATGGATGTGACAAGGAGTCCTGATAGGGATCTGATTATGGTATGGGGTAAATAAGTTTTGGGCTTCTTTTCTAAGCTTCAAGCATAAATAGATACAATTTGCCCCCAGTGCGTACTATAGTCTCTATTTTTTCAGGCTGGTGTTCTCTCCATTAGTGACAGTTGTTTAAAGCTATATTTAAATGTGATTATGTATTTAGAATAAGGCATAACTTGCATAATGCATTTGAATATATTAGAGTCACCATTCAGAGGGATAGTTCCTTTGCTATTTGTTTGTTTATTTAGGCGTGAATGCCAGCTGACACCAATCAACTCTGGAATAACAGCTTCAGTCAAGCCCAGAGTCACTGGGAGTAGGGCAGCATATACATCTAATAAATTATTATTATTATTACTATTATTCATATAAGTATAGGAGTACCATCAGCTCTTCTTTACATTTAAAATGGAGAAGTAGATTTGATTGTTAGGCAGTCCAGGATGAAATTCTTATTTCTTGCTTGTTCCCGTGTATGCAAACTGGTTTAAATATGGCTTAGCTTACAAGTATTTTATTAGGCTCAAACCATATGAGATTCTTTAGGTAGGTGCTATCATATTTTGTCAAATAATATTTAGGATATGTTGTAATGTGCTTCTAATGGGTGAAAGAACAAACAGCATGGTGATACTGCACGAGGTAAATAATACATTTGAGGAACTTCCTGTCTCCCGTTGTCTCAGCCCACCCTATGTGTTCCAACGGAGTTCTAGTGCCATCAGTTAAGCGACTCATCTAACGGGGCCCAGGAAGCAAACCTCTGCTTCTGAAGAAAATGTACTGTATTGCCATGAATAATAGCCACTGATAAACTCACCCAGAATTTTTTGGGCATTTTGTTTTAAGATTGTCTAAACTAGCATGTGGCCCCACATCCTAAGTCATACATGCATTTTACATTCCTACATTAACAAAATATTTTATCACAATATCAATAGAGTGTTACTGTATTGAGCAAGGATTCTACCAAGAAATTACACATCTGCATATACTTAACATTCTTATCTAGATGTGTTTACTAATGCCTCATTTCACTTACTAGCTACAACTGATAAGTTGACAATATGATACTTTGTGTGTGTCTGTGCATGTGTTTAATGTGATTTGGGATAAAAACTAGAGCATTTAAAAAAAATGGGTTACCCTGAGTAATAACAAATTTTGCACAGAGAAGAACTCTACAAAATGGGTGCTCCAAGAGTTAGAATTGGCTGATGTTCTCTGGCTTCTCCTCTTGTAAGACTGCCCCAAAACTCTTCTGCATGTGTGATACTAAAATTGCAGATGGGATGGAGAATTGCCAAAAATCACTTCCTTCCAATCTATTTGCTGGAGCCTCTGGTTGAAAGAATTGGAGCCTCCACCAAATCTCACTTTTCTGCTCATGGAACATCAGCTTGGATCCAATCTACTATATTTGCACTTATTCTAAAGATTGTTTTTACACATCTAAGACAGGAATTTGACCATGATTTTCTACTCACTGAAGTTGCAACAGTTATGTGAGATCTGGTACGAATACAGAGCTCAATAGTCTTGGTATGCTTGGTATCCTTTTACCATTGTAAAAAGAGATCTGTGTTAGTTTCTTCTGATTTTTTACTTTCTACCAGAACAACAAAAGTTCTTTTAAAAACATCTCTCAACAAGTCTCCTTGGGGGAATGTTTATTACAGTAGTTCTGAAGAGCTGAAGTTTCTCTTGTAAAATTTATGTCTAGAAATTGCTGTTCACAAAAACGGCACCTATGAGAACATACTCATGGAAGTGCAGTAAAAAAAAAGTGCCTAAATGAATGCTTTCCCTTCCCACGTGTGCTGCTTAGACATAACTACTAGTGTGATTTATAGTACTTTTAATGGTAGGTTTACAGCAACACATTTCCCTCAGTTCCTCTGCATCTGAATGTTACATGTTATTCTGAGATGAAACAGATAGATCCTAACGCTACAAAGCAGAACTATTCAAGCATTGATGAGTAATGATGAGATCAAACATTTGCAGGAATCTGTGGGAGGAAGCAGACATTCTCTTTTCCAGGCATTCAGGAGTCTTACTGGGGATAGATTTGAAAAATGATGCACCTCAGAAGCAAGTTCTCTCTTCCTTTGTGTTTCTGAGAAGAAATAAAATTTATATGGAGAGATCTTCCATTTCTTCTGCAGACTGATTTCAATAAGGGGCAAAAATGGCTATATTAAAAATACAGAGCTATCCCACACCAATACTTACTCATTTACTAGTGGTGTTTATGGAATTATGGATTTTTTTCCAGGAAATTTGACTTTCTTTTTCCTCTAGTCCAGCCAAAGCCTGAGATGCCCAGGTAGTCACCCATTTAGGTATTAAACCCAGCTGAAATAGATTAGCTTTGGAGAGAAGAGACTCCGGAAAGGGCTCCCAAAGCAGATTAAAGAAGGTGAATATGGTCTTTGGGTATCAAATAGTACTGTGTTCTGCTGAAGTATTGCTATTCTATCTTTGCTTTTACTTCACACTGAAAGCAGATGCTTCTTTCGTAAGTCTGTAAAAACAAAAAGTTGTATTTCACTACAACCTCTGCTGAATGCATTTTCCCTTATCTCACCTTTTTTTAAAACATGACATTATGACTTCTATCACATCTTTTCACATGCTTTCTTTTGACTTTGAATTACAACAAAATTAGCTAGTTTACATGAAGTAATATGTCTTCATTGGATACCAATGTATTTTTCTAGCTCTGGATATCTTGATACTTGTCTGAACATCCACTTTGCCAGTGTTCTACCATGTAATTGTGTGTGTTTATGTGTGAGAGTTTATTTATTTATGCATGCCTTCAAGTCATTGTTGACTCCTGGTGGCTTCCTGGACTAGTTTTCTTGGCAAGATTTCGGAAGTGGTTTGCCATTGCCTGCTTCCTAGGGCTGAGAGGCTGTGACTGGCCCGAGGTCACCCAGCTGGCTTTGTGCCTAAGGTGGGACTAGAAGGCATGGTTTCCCAGTCTCTAGCCCGGTGCCTTAACCACTACACCAAACTGACACTCTGTATATTTTTAGGATATTTGAAAGTATGTAAAAAATAAATCTATTACAAGTGGAATACACATCTGCTATCAGTAGAAATGTCCTCTCCTATGCAGCTTCCTCAACTCTTCTAATGGAGGCTTAAAATATGTCAGCAGCAGAATCTGGAGACATGAGGTCTGCAAAAGAAAGGGGAAATCACCTTCTACTATATATTTTTCTATCAGCAGAAAACGAATATTGGACTACAGTCTAAATTTTGAAACATTTTTATAACCCTGCATTTAAAAAATCCTCTTGCTTTTAGACTCTTTTTTAAAATATGTGTCATTCTTTAAAATAATCATTTGGAAATGCTGAAAGAACCTATTTGCCATCATAAGCTTTCATCAAAACCAGGGGATTAACTAGAAGACACAAAAGGTTCTTGTTTAACTTTGTTGAGCTATCACATTGAAAGCTTCAGATAAAATAGACCTCCAGGTGATTTTAGATGGGATTTTTTTTTTTTTTTAAACCCATCCCATGAAGAATATGTACATGAAGGTTTATTTATGGCATGGCCCTAAGATTCCCCCTCGGAGGAAAAAGGAGACAGTATAAAGGAGAGA
The DNA here is from genome assembly GCF_035149785.1 of Candoia aspera. Classification (NCBI taxonomy): domain Eukaryota; kingdom Metazoa; phylum Chordata; class Lepidosauria; order Squamata; family Candoiidae; genus Candoia; species Candoia aspera. The sequence continues at coordinate 230,221,754 of NC_086154.1, forward strand.
AATTAAAATTACAGCAGTGTTAGCTACAAAATAATCAGTGGCTTTCTATCTAATTTTTCTCAACTATGTTCTCTTTAGAATCCTCAGACTTTTGCATTAAGAAGACCTGGGTCTTCTTAATTAGCTTAATTTAATTAATTTAATTACCTTAATTAAATTAGCTTGATTGAAACATTAAAAAGAACATAACAGATGCAAAAAAGAAACATTTTTTAAAAACAAACTTTATGAATATTTTAATGCAAGAAGCTTTTTTAAGGGATAACATGTTGTTGTTACATATTATCTTCTGAAGAATAGTCAGCAAATGCTGGTAATGTAGGGTCAAGCTTTACCAAAACCTAAGAATTGTCCAAACAATATGCATAAATGTAACGCACATGTGGCTCCAAGCAACACTGTTTTTATAAAGTATATGTTGTGAAGTCAAAGAATTGAATTTTCTTCAGCAGTTTTGACAATCCTATTTTTATGTCTCCTAATCCTGCAATAATTATAGGGATTTCTTTTCTTGCTGTTTTAATTTATAATCTCTGTATTTCATTTGTTAAGTCCTAACGTTTTACTGTCTTTTCCTTTTGAGCTGCTCTGTCATCATTTGGTATTGCCATATCTGTAAGCAGAACTTACTGTTCTGAAGTCTGGCATGTTGTGTTCCAGACCTGAATTTGGAAGACCCATAAAATGTTGACATAGTCATTCTATAATATAAAATAAAGTGATATAAAAATATAGCACTTTTTCAACATTATGATCATACCAATACTTTTGAACATCAGATCCATACTGTTTACATACATCTTGTGTTATAATGTCTTTGTACTATTAATAGTTTGATGGCTTTAATGGTGTCCAACATTTAGCTTTGAATTTGGTAATTTTTTACTCATTTTACATATTTGGAGTTAGTGTTCTTTTTCATGTGGGCATTCAAAATACCTTCTAAATTACCCAAATATGGATAATTTTCCTCCATTATCAATGCTTTGATTTTATTTCCATTCCATAGTTGAATTCCATCTGAGTATTCAGTATTCCATTTTTTTAACTGCCAGAATGGAGTATTCCTTCTTGATGTCATCACTAAAGATCTGAACTGCACTTAAAAGTGATTGTATTTCTCTAGGTCAGGGTTTCTCAACCAGGGCTCAGTGGAACCCTAGGGTTCCATGGGAGGTCACTAGGGGTTCCTTGGGAGATCACAGTTTATTTAAAAAATTATTTCAAATTTGGGCAACTTCACATTAAAGAGGTAAGTTTCATTCTTCATTTTTAGTTTAAGAACTAAAAATGCATATATACAGGCCTACACATGAAACGAATATAATAATTTTGTAACTTGTGGCCTATATTTGAGTCTGAATGTGCAGGCATTCCCCAAAGCCCAAAAAATATTTCAAGGGTTCCTCCAGGGTCAAAAGATTGAGAAAGACTACTCTAGATGATTTTGTATGTAGTTTCAAATCATCCATGTAAAACAAATGTGAGATTTTTGTCCCTTGCTTGGACAATTCATACTCCAATGGAATTTTATTCAAAATTATTATCAATGTAATCAGAGCCATATCAAAATGCACTGGAGACAAAGAAGCTCCTTGAAAAATTATTTTGATATTAACTTCTCCACGTTCTTCTGTGTTTATCATCAGTGTAATTTTCCATTTTTCCATTGCATGATTTTAAAACTTTGCAATTTTCTTGGTTTATCAATCAAAAGTAGGTCTTTTTTATTTCTAGTATTTTTGAAAATTCTTTTTTGCTCTACAGGGTATAACGAATTTGAGATCACGTATTTGTAGATGTTACTGGCAATGATTCTTGTTAACAGTTTGAATGCTGTAGGTAGACAAGGAGTTGGATGAAACTTGTTGGGTATTGTTTATTTTTGTTTTGTTTTTAATTATCAGTAATGTTTGGCTTGTAGTGAGCCAATCTTCTATTAATCCTTGCTGCTGATTGAAATCACTTGCAAAGATCAGACTGTAAAATAGATACATTCAACATTTGAGCCAAAACTTATGAAGTTCATCTTTTCCTGGAACACTCCAATTCTTCAGCTTCTTAGCTTGTTCTTTACAATTTCTGCTGTTACTACAATATTTTCCATTCGTTAAGGTTATTTTCTATGTCAGATATGCACATAGCCATTTCATTGGATCTTGTTTGCTTATCCCAGATGTTTTTTTCCAAAATCCTCCATATTTTTAGGGGATTCACTTGATTTTGTGTTTACCATTAAGCTCTGAAAAGAACAATGCTGATTTGTTTGAAATTTTCTATTTGTTGAAATTGCTTGATTCTACATTCATACTATTCTGTTTTCTTAGAAATCGCCATTCCCTCTTTTAATTCTTCCATGACTTCTGATCCTCAATGCTGTCTAGATTGTATTGCTTTTTGAAAACTTACTTTTATTTCTCATTTTTTTTTAGTTTTTATTGTTTTAAATTGTGTAGGTTACTGTATTCTTTTGACACCTGATGTTTTTGGTTGGCAGATTACTTTCAGTTTATAACCTAGTTCTATTGTTATTACTTTTGTGAAGCTGTACATGAGCTGATTAATCTCTGATGTAGATATACTGACAATCATACTGCTTTTTCATTATTTTGAATTGGCTGCTCAAAATTTTCATTGGCTGCATCCAAATGGATGTTTATGCTGATTTGTTTTTCTACTGCTTTTTGAGTTTCAATGGTTTTGTTTTAATTATTTTTAATAGTTTCACTGAATTAAGTTGAGTGTCCATAAAGAATGTGGTGGTGGTGGTATTTTTCATTCAAATTTTTTATAGGCACCTAACTCTGATGGAGTCTCCTGAGTATGAAACGTCTGTGATCTCTTGTGCAGTGATATTTGATTGTGAAAATTTTATTCTCCAAATTTCATACATTCACTTCTGGAAATCACAAATCAATGGGTGACTCATAGTAGCATTTCAAAATTTCTTGTTTTTCCGTGATTGTTCAAATTTCCTTCTGGTAGCTTTGCCATTCTTGCCTTGGTTGCCTAGCAGAGGGAATGTAGCCTCACTTGTCACCTGAGTCATAGCATCTGATACAGCCCTTGTTGAACCAGGTGATGGCCAATCCATACATAAATTTGTTTTCTAGTTTTCACCATTTGGAATGGGATATTGGTATGCTCTTGGCTTGACTCCCTCCATTAAGGCAAGTCCAGGTTGGGAGACTGCCAATATCTATGATATTGCCAGCAAAGCTTTTACCTTCATGGAAGACCTTAAGCCCTGTTACAATATGCAGTTCCATGATGAGGTTGTTGTTGGTAGTGCTAGTAGTATTGTTGTTGTTATTTGTTAACTTTGGGAAAACCTACAACTTTGCAATACTGTCAAAGATTAATGGCAAGACTAAATGGTATATTTTCTGTCCACTCACATTCCATTTTCCTCAGCAAGGAAGAAACAGGCATCTTGCTTTTTGGTAGGGCAGAGGATGAGGGAATCCAATGTAGGAGACATCAAGTTCCTAAACCATTAATTAATCTGTAGGCCAGGTTTGCCTTTATACTAGAATAGGGTGAGCAAATCTCAGGCTCTGGATTTGAGAATTCTGAATTCTTCAGAGGGACAAGTAAAATCTTAACATAAATAACTTCATCTTAAATTATGCCTACACATTTAATTATTTCTTCAAGTATCCTAGAATCTCAGATGGTTTCTTCCAGTATGGTAGAGCAATTGTGGTAACTATTGTGCATGTAACTTGAACATTCTGTTTTTAAAAGTTTATATCCTAATTACACTGGGATATATCCCAGTTTATATCATACTGGAATTATACTGAACGAACTATAGATTCATCAGTATAAAATAAAATTAATAAAATTCATCTTTAATAAATGTTTCATTTCTTTTAAAGAAATAAATGTTATTCCTCTTTTTTGTTGTTGTTATTTCTTCCTATCACAAGCTCTTTTACACAGGACTACTGAATGATCTTTGGCCCTTGAGCCTTTCAACGTTCAGCAGAAGCATGGGCATCCACAGAAGGGAGCAAGGAGGACAAATGGCAAGCATATGTGATGATGCAATACATATTTGCATTAGACATTCTGACACAACTATGTAATTGTGATATTTGCATAAATGCATCATGAAGTATGTATGATCATTTTGGTGTCATCATGGTTTGGCAAAATTCTGAAAAGGCATATCAGGTTCATTCCTCAAGAAAAGGTCAAATAGTTCTGTATTCAGAGTCCCTTGGCCAGAGGACACAACCTTACTATCATGCTCTCACTCAGGGGGATGAATTTCCAGTAAAGCTTCCATTCTCCTATATTTTTACAAGACTGTACTTTTTAACTGATAACATCTGTCTAGACCTTGCCTACTATGCCTGATTCAACTTCTTTGGCTGAACTTTTCTTCCATATATCCAAAGCCCCTGACTTTTCTTGAGAGCCTCAGATAATTTCAGAATGGAACAGATATGCTTCAATCCATGTTTTTTGGGTACAAAACAAACTCCCAAGAGTTGGCAGCTTTGTAATATTACCATCCCTCCTCATCAGGGCCATCTCTTAAATCTCAGACCATGAATGCTACAGTTGCTTTGGGTTTAAACTAGAGATGAGAAGAGAATATATCCCTGGTACAGATGAGCCAGCCAAAACTATATTCCACCTTTATTTTTGAGCTGTCTGTAGACTGTATTTTGTGTCTTTTAGAATATTCATCCTATTGCTGCAACTCACCAATTTCACAAAGCAAGAGACTCAGACTGAAAATTCTCAAGGAACATTTTATTAGACAATTTCAATGAAAACTGTCCATTCATCTCACCAGCAAGAAGACCTAGTTTGCAAAGCAGAAGCCTCCACTCTTTTCAGCTTACACCTACAAATGGAAGGAACCTATACAGTTATGGAAAAGAAGACCCAAATACAGTCTGGAGTGTGTGTGTGTGTGTGTATGTGTGTGTGTGTGTGTTATTGAAGGAAAGATTAATTTGTAAGTTATAGCTCACAAAGCTAGAGTTTTGCAAGTCTTTTGTTTAAATCCAAGTGATTAGGATGAAGCAATCATATTCATATGAAGCTGAAGCCTTGAATAATCAAAAGTGAACAAAGAAAATTTTATTTTTTGAAATGGAATAATGAATCATTCAAATGTCATGAAACAAGGAGTTCCATTCACTTGTCTCCGGGATTGCAAGAGAAAGCAACCTTATTAATACCGCCACCTTCTTCTACTTCAAGTATTATCTCTTGATCAACATTTCTGCTTTATTTCTTCATCACAGCTTCTGAGATAAAGTATGCCACATTTATAACAGCAATCAATGTGCCAATTAAATTCATTTTAAAAATGCGATGATTCTAGGATGATAGAATTCTAGTAGGACTAAAATTCCTCACTACTTGCTGTCATCTGAAGAAGTCCCAGTACTTTTACCTGCTGCAAAATAAAGCCTATTTCATATTATATATTCTATACATAGGAGATCATTTTGTGGCTCATATTCCCGATGCAAAAATGGAATGCATTTTTGATGCATATTGACAGAAAAATATATTCCTTACACTATTTCCTATGTTCATTATATGGAGGGTTCCAGTGCTTTCATACTTGTCTAGGAAAATGAATATTAATAATTTATTTCTGTATATCTGTTTACTAATGCAAATTAGTTACTGTAGAAAGCTGCAGAATGATAGCATCAAAACTTGCAGATTGTCATGTCTGCTTCTACAAATATTTGCTAAGCCTTTCAAATGCTTTCTAAATTTCCTGGGATGAAATTTGAACACTAAACATTATAGCTAGGAGACAATAGTTTGCCTCCCGGCTGCACTGTGACATTTCCTTCCAGGACTCCAATTTACATGACAGGTTCTAATGTGCTGCCACTTAAAAGCCTGAAATGGAATAATTAGGTCTAACTCCAGAATGTCTTTTCCTTATCTTCTCTCTGGCTTCTGCTACTTTTCCAGCAATCACCATTTTTTTCAGCCTAGGGACGTATGACAGCTGACAGGGGAAGGAGCAGTGATCCAGGTATCAGAAAAAGGTGCAGCATCTGGGCTAATAACAGAATAAAAAATAAACTATATGATAAAATATGATTAAGTCAACTCTTCCTTTCCTTCTTAAAGTGTCAGTCATTTTGGCACTGCCTTGAAATATCTTGTCTTATGGATGGTATTAAAAAACCCTTATTAGCAAATTCTCTGTGGCCTCATCAGGAAAAAAAAATGAAAATGCCTCCATAAGATAAATCATACAGTATAATTTCCAAGCACAGATGTGATAAAATTGGAAGGGGAAAAGGGAACCTGGGTGTCGTGGGTGATAGGACTGCTTCCTGGAGCTCATGTATAAGAAAAGAAGATGCATCCCAGAATGTTAAAATGCTGTTTTAGATCCAAGGTAAGCTTGACAGTCTGAGTTAACAAAAAAGGAGATGAGGAAGTTGTGTTGTTGTCAAGTCCTCCCTGGTCAAGAGGGAAAGGCAGCCTGATGTTACTTATCCATCCATTCTTCCACCTACCTACCTAATCTACCTTTCTGAAGCTGAATAACATTCAGCCAAAAAGTTCTCATGGTGCTTTGGCAATAAGCCAAGTTAAAACATGTTAAACTCATAATATGAACATTTAGAACAGTATTTCTCAACCACAGCAATGACAGGAATTCTGGGAGTTGAAATCCATATATCTTAAAGTTGCTGAGGTTGAGAAACCCTGATCTAGAAATATAGACAGTAGTCAAACAATTTCCAGCCTTCCAGAACAAGAGAATTGACCAAGCATGCATCTTTGGCCAAAGTATTTGTTAAAGATAAGCCAAGGTCGCTGCTGAATTTCAGTGATGCAACTGCTAAAATTATGGCATATTTTCTCTGATGATTTGGGTGGTAGAACTTCCAGTCAAAGGATAGCAACACAGGCACCTTCTCCCAGGTTATATTTCAGCAAAGGGAGGAAACTTTAAACTGTAAACCGCCCAGAGTCCCTCATTTGAGGGAGATGGGGGTGATAAAATTGAAAGAATAAAATAAATAAAAATGAATAAACTAGGAGAGAAGGATTGTGTAGGTATCCAAGCCTGAGAATAGCTCCCTATCATGGAGACAAAGTTAGGAATAATTTTAGGGCAAATATATGTGTGATGGAATGTGAGGGTGACCTTGGAAGATGGGGGGAAGAGATGCTGCCTAGAGAATGATCAGATAAAAGAGAAAGGAGTCCGCAACAGAGTAATGGCCGGAGAAAGAAACTTAGCAAGGACCTGCCCTAATTACTCAGGCGGTGAATAGGGAGGGTGGGAGATTTGTACTTTCAGACTTGCAAGATTCTGTTAATATAGCCTTACGATAAAGTAGAATTAGCTCATCTTGTCATGTTTCCTGTATGGTTTACCTAGGAGGGCTGACAATAGGCTATTATTAAAAGGACATAGATAAATTGTAGGAAAAAAAGTGAACATGTTTTGAAGCACTTTTATTTAATAGCAGTTAATTTGTTCAGTTGTCCCTTGGTTAACCAAGGATCTGTACTATCCTATTCTTCTTGCCCCCACTCCATTCCACTCATTTACATTATCTTAGAGACTTAAAGAATGTCTATACCTTCAATGGGGTTAAGTGGTAGTAGCAGAACAAAGGGTAATAAAGAAAAACAAGGAGGGTACGTGACAGTTCCCTAACTGGTGTAGTTGGAAAACACAATAAAATGATGATGTGACTTTTTGAATATGCTTAACACATTAAAATATTGTATTCCCCCCAAATAATGGAAATTGAAAAATTCCACACATGCCCTGCATCCTTCTTCAGAATACATCATTGCTTTGTTCTCTGCAGCTGTCAGCCAATGCCCCCTCCTCCTCCTCCCACCCCCCAGTCCCAAATTGAATGCAGCCCCTGGTCATTAAAATTGCCGTAGGCCATCTACTGTAATTAATATTGCAGCTAAGTAGAACAATGCCATGGTTTGTAAGATTACCCTTGGAACAGTTCTGTGAAAGGTTCTAAACATTTCTTAAGGAAAAAAAACCTAAGCCTTTCCATAATTATCAGAAATGATAGCAGCATCATAAAAACCCATTTTCAAAAAAGGATGAGTGACAGATAATGTGCAGCATGTTTAAATGGGAAGCTGCTAGTAGCATAACAGCAGGACAAAAAGATAATGCTAAGGATCGTTAGCGAGATATTTTTAATACTACTATCTTCTTTGATATTCTTCCAGCCTAATTTTCTAAGTTACAAGTTTATCTTTCTGCACATATTTTACACAAAAGTAGCAATATTATCATATTGCATCAGTCTTATACAAATACCCAAGAGATATAATATATGCTTCCTTCCATGTCACATAAAACTGTCAATCAAGAAACAGGTGTGAGATTGCTAGGATACTATTTGAAATTACCTGTATTCATTGCTAGATATACACACATATTTTTGATGTGCTAGTCTTTAAAAAATAAAATACTGTTTAAAGACCTTCATTTTAAAATATGCAAAACATAAACCAAAAACATAGCTTCATTTGCTCCTGAGCAATTTAAGATCACAGACATAGAACTACAGAACCAAAGATGAACCTGCTACGTCTTTTGAAAGCACAGGTATGTGAGAAGAGAAATGCTTTGTTCTCTGAGGTTTCTCAGCACATCAAGAAAAAAAAATGGCTTAAAGCAGAAACAGCCAATATAATTCCTTTCCACTTTTTAAAAGGCCATCTCAAAAAGATACTAGAGAGTATATTTATGAGTTGAAAAGGATTTTTTTAATCACCCGAAGTGCCAGGTAGAAAATAAACATTATGCAATAAAATGTTATTTCTCACCAAAGTTAAACTGTATAAATATATAATATCAAATGTAGCAAAAGAGATTGGTTTCTTTTTCCTCCAATGCCTGCCTTAAAATATTTATTGCTGTTACTTATTGATTGTCCAGCTTTTTCCCATGAACTATGAAAGCTCTGGGTGGCAGGGGAAAAAAAAAAAACCTCAACAAAACCAAAATGATAATAACGGATAGCTAAGAGAATTAGATTAACATTTCTGGGGCTTCCAGAAGCTCCAGAGTAGAAGTAAAATCAAAGTTACTTGATGCTGTTTACACAAACACACACATATACAAACCGAGACACATATACATGTGGGTGTACACACACACTTTTAATTAAACAAATATAGAAAGCTGGTCTCATTTGCCAGTTTCTAGCATCATCTTAATGTACAATAAAGCCTCTGAGCCCTTAAAGGAACCACAGCTTTCTTAGAAAAGAAATCTGCCCAGGGAAAGAACAAACTGAGCAGAATTTGGTAGAGGGTTAAAGAAGCCAGCAGAGATAAACTTCCTTAAACAGTCTTAGTAAATGGGGATTTTGGGACTTTCTAAGGTCACCCTTAAGGGTATGAGGTCTATGTTAAGGATGCCCCCAGTTCAATTATCACCAGAACTACTGTAGAGATCAGTGTTTCCCAACCTTGGCAACTTTAAGATGTCTGGACTTCAACTCCCAGAATTCCTCAGCCAGCATGGCTAGCTGGGGAATTCTAGGAGTTGAAGTCCAGACATCTTAAAGTTGCCAAGGTTGAGAAACACTGGTATAGATAGTCCACAGATTCATACAAGCCATTAGACCCTTGATTTAGCTCCTTCATCTGTAAGGTGGTATAGTGGCCTTCCTGACATAATATTTTTAAGAACATTTCAGAATCATTTGAACTTTGCTATGTAAAAGCTGTACATTCTTTCATATTTTATTTCTAGATTTCAGTTGTTTCTCTTCTCTCAGACACACTGGGCTTTTCATTTGTGAAGATGTGATCTGTGGCTTGGGAGTAGTTTTAATTAGATCTTCACCTCAAATGGAACTTCTCTAAATATCACACTTGTGAATCCAAGTAACTTGCACATCTCACTTTATTTTTTTGGCTTTGTTTATTAATCCATGTTGTAGGTTCTTATATAAGAGATGGTGGCCTTCAGGTGGAAGATCATGCTTATATTACATAAGGTGCTTTATTAAAGAATTATATGAAATACACTGGATCCCCACATATTTAAAAAATGTGATTCTTTTTCCTGTAACTTTATATATTAGTCATTCAGTCATTAAAATTTCCTTCTACGTTTCTGGGGGAGGAGGGTTTCTATTGAAGTTTTTTCTTCAAACTTTCTGTCTACTTATCAATATCTTTCTGTACCCACACTCTAAATTATTTATTTCAGCTCTCCTGTTTTCACATTTCTTTGATTCTTAACACTTCCTTCACTCTTTTATTGTTTTGCAACTTCAGTATGACACTTCATTACTTTTACTAACTTGTTTCTTTTTCTCTTTCCTACTGTCATGTTCACATTCTAATGTCTGGTTAACATTGTAACGTTTCACATGTCATTCTCTGTTCCGTATCCCTTCACCCGGGGTTTTTCCATTCTGTTGCCCTCCCTTGTTTTGAGGGCTTGGAATGCATGTTTGGGTTTGCGCTCCTGTTCAAGGTTACTTTCCCAGGCGCATCTAACGGCATTCAGCACCTGGGAGGGGGAGCGTCCTGACGGGCGATCGGGCGGGACCTGCCCACAAGCAAGGCTTTTAAGTTTGTATTTGGCGCGCTTTTGCTCATTCTCAGCTTTCTCTGTATTTGCATACTATTCCTTTAATAAATCAGTTATCTTTAAGCCCGAGCTTGTGAGACTGAGTATTTGGGTTTAGGCAATCATTACATAAAGCTGAGAATCATTTTTTACATTTTCCGCTGGCCCCATCCAATCCTTGGATAAGAGGGAACGCTAGCGATGACAGAACCTCAACTTCGCGTAAGTGAGGGAGGCGAAGAAGAGCGGGAGGTGGTCAAAAGCCGGCCAGCGCTAACCTCGAGAGCGCAAAGAGCAGCACGTCGGGAGTTGCGAGATACCCAATTGGACGAGCTGTTGACATCCATACAGGAGAGTCTCAGGAGTGAACAGAGATCTGTTATGGAAAGAACCACGGGGAGGGGGTCTCCCCAATTGGCCTGGGAGCACGAAGTCCCTCTGTCACCGAAGGTGGTGATAACCAACCAACCCCCGGAGGAGCCGGTCACTCCGGCCCGTATGAGGGCATTGGAAGATAAAATGGATTTAATAGTAACGATCCTCAAGGATCTACCCAGAGAGGATCAGCCCAGAGAGGCAGAGCCCACCCCGGAGGATTGGGAGGAAGAGCCGTCACAGTACCCCAGGCACAGCACCCTGTCGACCCGGGGGAGAAGTAAGACTCGATCAGCCCATCAAAGGGGAGAGCGAGAGGCAAGACCTCCTAGGGATCGACCACTTGTGGGGGCTCGGCGTACGCTGTCATTCGCGGCACCGCCACAGCCAGCTGAGCCGGCAAGAACCTTCCCACCATTTGGAGTGAAGTTTGATGGGGATCCCGCAACGCTCTCCTTCTTTATTACGAATGCCAAGCATTATATGGAAGATTGGGGTCGGAACTTTCGGTCTGAACACGGCAAGGTCAATTTCATTGCCAACAAGCTGAGAGGAAGGGCAGCGGATTGGTATGTGCAACTATGCCAAGCTGAGGCAACTGAGTTAGAGGACTTCGATGAATTTTTGTGGGCACTTAAAGAGCATTTCGAAGACCCCCTAGCTCAAGAAACGGCTAAAAATGACCTGCGGAAACTTTACCAAGGGTCCCTCTCAGTTGCCAAATATGCGTTGGAGTTTAAAGCCTTGGCAGGAAAAGTGGAAGACTGGTCTGAGCCAACAATCATCGAATTGTTCAAGCAGGGGCTTGAACCCGAAATCCTTCGATGGGCTCTGGGCAGAGATGATCCCAAAACGCTATATGGGTGGATTCAGTTGGCGGGAAGCGCAGAAAATGCCCTACGAACCTATGCCCATACCAAAGAGCTTAGACAAACACGTCTCGCTAGAGGAGCGCGCGCATCTGGACTTGCCAGCCGCCCCAAACCGAAAACCTGGGAAGAAGAGAGGGAGCAACGGTTCTCCAAGGGTCAGTGCCTCCGATGTGGAAAAGAAGGGCATCGAGCCACGTCGTGCCCGACACGCCGTCCAGAGGAACGACAGACGAAACCCGCGATAAAGACGCCTGCTCCTGCTCCACCGCGAAAACTGAAGGCAGCCCTCGCGGAACTGGACCCCCCCGACCTACCCTTCGGAGAAGAGGAGGAAGAGTTGCAATTCGAGCAGCCGGCGGGAAAAGCCTACCACCTGCCCTGAAGGGCGCCCTAGGGCAGGTGGAAGAAACCGGGCGTAACCATGATTCGGTGAGTGGAAACTTTCCCACACTGACTGTTAAACTTAAGCTGGGCTCACAAACCAAAACGGTGGAAGTGTGGGCCATGCTAGACTCGGGTTGCTCCCGTTCTCTAATGCACCCTGATGTCGTAGCGGCCCTGGAACTGCCCACGTTCCCTTTGCCAAGACCCATGATTTTCACCCAGTTGGATGGAACTATGGCGGGAGGGAAAGCAGTTAATCTTTCCACGGGACTGGTCGCCTTGCAGATGGGCTCCCATCAGGAAAAGCTGCCATTTGTGGTAGCTCCAGTGGGGGGTCCTCTGGTAATTTTGGGGATGCCTTGGTTTGTGCAACAAAACCCTTTCATCAACTGGCTGCTTAGAACTGTGACGTTTGCGGATGGATTTTACAAAGTACCCGAAAAGGACCTATTGGAGGACATGGAGGGTGGAGGGGTAGCGTATACCACTGTACAAACGCTTCAACCTCTTGAGGGGCTACCCAATCAGTACCAAGATTTTGCTGAAGTATTTGGGGAAAAGGAAGCAGATCGCTTGCCACCCCACCGAAAAACGGACTGCGCCATTGAGTTTTTACCAAATGTAAAATTGCCTCACCCAAAAATATACCCCATGTCTCCCAAAGAGCTTACCACGCTAAGGGAGTTCATTGACAAAAATCTGGCTAGGGGTTTCATTGAGCCTGCTAATTCCCCGGTAGGAGCTCCTGTCCTATTCAGGCCAAAAAAGGATGGGTCATTAAGGCTTTGTACCGATTTCCGCGGGCTCAATGCGGTCTCAATATTAAATAAATATCCTTTGCCCCTGATCAAAGATATGTTATCACATCTGGCCAGAGGTAAAATTTTCTCAAAACTGGAGTTGAGAGAAGCTTACTTTCGCATTCGCATAAGAGAGGGGGATGAGTGGAAAACAGCGTTCAACTGTCCCCTTGGGGCTTTCCAATATAAAGTTTTACCATTCGGTTTATCTGGGGCACCCGGGGTTTTTATGCAGTTAATCAACGAGGTCTTGCATGACCACCTATTTAAGGGGGTACTAGTATATTTGGATGATGTATTGATTTATACTGAAACCATGTCAGAACATATCCACTTGGTGCGTCAGGTACTGGCTAAATTGGAAAAAGCAGAGTTGTACGCAAAACTGTCAAAATGTGCGTTTCATCAATCGCAAATTGATTACCTAGGCTACCGAATTTCAGCTCAGGGCATTGAAATGGACCCTGCAAAAGTAGAAGCTATTGTAGCATGGGAGCCTCCCCGTACCAGGAGACAATTACAAAGTTTCCTTGGATTCTCTAATTTCTATCGGGCATTCGCCCAAAATTTTGCAGAAATCGCCCTCCCCCTTACTGAACTGTTAAAAACTAAAGGACAGGGGGATACGCGACGTTCGAAGAACCCAGGCGCGCTCCTTAAATGGACTCCAGCCTGTCAGCAAGCGTTCCAAACGCTCAAACAACTTTTTACCACCGAACCAATTTTACAGCATCCAAACCCCTCTCAACCTTTCGTTGTACAAGTCGATGCTTCGGATTTTTCCATAGGCGCAATTTTGTTACAATCTGACCAATCTGGCGCTTTAAAACCCTGTGCCTACCTCTCTCGCAAATTCACTGAAACAGAGAGACGTTGGCACGTTTGGGAAAAGGAGGCTTTTGCTGTGAAAACGGCTTTAGAGACGTGGCGACACCTATTGGAAGGTACTTCCAACCCTTTTGAAGTCTGGACTGACCATAAAAACCTGGAAGCTCTAAGCACCAGCCGAAAACTCAGTCCCAAACAGCTGCGCTGGGCTGAGTTCTTCAGCCGCTTTGACTTCACTCTTAAATTTATACCTGGCAAGAAAAACTTTTTGGCTGATGCACTCTCGCGCAGACCCCAGGATGATGGCCCAGGGCCAACGGTCCAAGGCACCGTCTGGACCGACAAACAATTAAGTCTGGCAGCAGTGACTCGCAGCCAGACTCGAGCACAATCGACTCCGCCTCCAGCCGCTCCGCCTTCCAGCACCTCACCTCCCTTGTCAATTCCCTCCGATTTGCAACAACAGTTGCTCTCCCACCTTAAAACGGATACTTGGTTGCAAGCCAACCGACACATGTTAACTTTCACCGATGATCTTGCCTGGCGCAACGATCGTCTCTATGTACCCGCAGCTATGCGGAAAACCATACTACAACGCTGCCACGATGACAAGCTAGCTGGGCATTTCGGCTACGTGAAAACTTTGCACCTCGTTCGCCGGCAATTCTGGTGGCCAACTTTACTCAAAGACTTAAAAGAATATGTCACTGCGTGCCCGGTATGTGCGGCGATAAAGCGCAAACCGGGCAAACCCCAGGGTCTCCTTCAACCCGTAGCCACTCCGTCGGTCCCTTGGCAGGATATCTCCATGGATTTTATCGTTGATCTACCCCCTAGTCAACGCAAAACTGTCATTTGGGTCGTCAAAGACTTTTTCTCCAAACAAGCCCACTTTATCCCCTGCGCTTCTATCCCTACCGCGCAACAGCTGGCACGCCTCTTCCTCATCCACGTGTACCGTCTCCACGGTATCCCCGCCCGTTTGGTGAGTGACAGAGGCACACAATTTACGTCACAATTTTGGCGCGCATTTTTGAAACTTCTGGGTACGAAACAATCACTTTCTACTGCTTGGCATCCAGAAACGGACGGATCTACAGAGGCTGTTAATTCTACCTTAGAGCAATACCTCAGAGCTTTTGTTAACTACCAGCAAGACAACTGGGTCGATCTACTCCCATTTGCTGAGGTCGCTTACAACAATTCCATTCATCAAACCACTGGTCAAGTTCCCTTTAAAACAGTTTTTGGACGCGAATTTGTTCCCATTCCTGAACTTCCTCATCCTCAACCGCTCCCAGCCACCCTCGCTGGCTGGGCGGACTCTCTCAAAGACTCATGGTCTAATATTCTACTTGCCCTCCAACATGCCCAAGCTGCCTATAAACGCCATGCTGATGCAAAGCGTTCCCCAGAACCATCCTTTGCAGTCGGGGATAAAGTCTACTTATCAACTAAGTTTATCAAGTCCCCACAACCCTCTAAGAAACTTGGTCCTAAATTTGTCGGTCCTTTTTCAATTGTTGCTCAGCTCAACCCTGTTACGTTTAAACTCGATTTACCTCACAACCTTAAACGTTTACATCCTGTTTTCCATTGCAGCTTACTCAAACCCTGCCTGTCATCGGACCGTTGGCATCCACAACCCACTCCTCCACCTCCCCTCATGATCGACAACCAGCAACACTTCGAGGTGGCATCTATTCTCGATTCCAGACGCCAGCGCTCTACTCTACAATACCTCGTCCGCTGGAAACATTTCCCTCATCCTGAATGGGTTGCTGCCCCAGACGTGCATTCTCCTCGTCTCGTAGCCCAATTTCACTCTGCCTATCCTGACAAACCGGCTCCCTAATTTCTTTTGGGGGGGCAATATGTCATGTTCACATTCTAATGTCTGGTTAACATTGTAACGTTTCACATGTCATTCTCTGTTCCGTATCCCTTCACCCGGGGTTTTTCCATTCTGTTGCCCTCCCTTGTTTTGAGGGCTTGGAATGCATGTTTGGGTTTGCGCTCCTGTTCAAGGTTACTTTCCCAGGCGCATCTAACGGCATTCAGCACCTGGGAGGGGGAGCGTCCTGACGGGCGATCGGGCGGGACCTGCCCACAAGCAAGGCTTTTAAGTTTGTATTTGGCGCGCTTTTGCTCATTCTCAGCTTTCTCTGTATTTGCATACTATTCCTTTAATAAATCAGTTATCTTTAAGCCCGAGCTTGTGAGACTGAGTATTTGGGTTTAGGCAATCATTACACCTACCTTCTTTTCCAGAGTCACTTGATTTGCTTCTTCCAGCTTCTTTCTTCAAACATCTAGATCTGAGGCTGGTTGTTCACAATAGGATAGTAACCATTCTTCTTCTGATGCAGCATTCCTTTCTCTCAGCCCTCTTCCAGTTGCCTTGGTGGGAATTATCAGCTGGATGAATGCAGGAATCTCTTTTGCTGGTTCCCTTCTTCTGCTTGTCCTGGCCCCTCATGGATTCCACACAGCTGCTTTCTGGGTCCCCCTTTCTTGTCTTCACCACTCTTAATGGATACTGTGTAATAAAGGTTGGGAAAACAAGAAAAATGCCACCCCAGTCCTCTTCTCTCCCAATTCAGCTTGGTCTGGAACTTCAGCAGCTTTTGGCCTGCTGGATTGCTGATTACAGCTACCTTGCTCCTATCTTGCCTAATCATATTCTGATTTGCAACACTTCCTTCTTCAGCTCAACACTTCATCCTCTTTCCCTTTGGAATGTCTGATCATTGAGGTGTTTAGTTTTTAGGGGGTTGTGACTTCTGGTTACCTTATTCTTTTTTCTTTTCTTTATTCTATTCAGACATTTCCACCATGTCATTTTGATGCTCTCATGACGAGTAGCCCGTTCTTTAACCAACAGCCATCCTTTAGCTTGCTCTCAAATATCCCTATTTAATACTTCTCAGCAGCACATTTCTGCTTCCAGAAAAGTGTTTGTCTTCATGCTACAGGACATGTACTGTTGTGGGAGATACTAACAGGTGGTTAATAGCCCTTGTGGGAGTCAGACAGAAACTATCCTCTCACAATGCATAACAAACAAATCCAGCTGGCTTTAAAGTATTTGCAAAAAATCAAGTGGCTCAATGGCATTGTGCTCATTTGTCATCCAAATTAATACAAGTGCTATAATACACAAAGATCAAGCCTCTGTGTTTTCAGGATTTTATTAGAAAATTCTTCAAAGGCATCTATTCTCTGTGTCTGGGAACAAGTCCATAAACTCCTGACAATACATTCTAGTTTTGTTTTCCTGCAGCATAAGTGTAATTATTAATATTATGTAAAAGTCAGCTAATATTTTCAAAGTCTAGATAATTTTTGATAAGGAAGGAAGGAAAGTGATTTTGCTAAAATAAACAAAAGTTATATTTGAATATAAAATACTGGTTTTGTATGAAAAAATATGTTACAATATTTGTCTTCTGAGAGTGATCTCTAAGTTATATAGTCACTGACTAGGTCAGATTTGTTGTTGTGTATTATGTATAAAACATTGTGGCTGCTTCTATGGAAAGAAAGCTAATATCAAGCTAACAATCTGCAAGAGTTAGGGCTAAACGAATTGGATTTTGTTTATCAGATCCTTTAACAGTTCTTGCACCAAACAGGAATTTGAATTAGATGACTTGTGAAGTCCTTTCTAACTCTATCATTCTATGATTAGTAGTTTATAAAGAACATGGTAGTTTATAAAGTAGTTTATAAAGAAAAGTTATAAAGAACATGGTTGGGCAGAGGTTCTGGCTAGGATATTTAAAAAAGAAAAATGTCAGCTAGATGTTAGTGACTAATGGAGCAGAGTTCAGAAAGGACTTTCATTCTAAGGAATACTGTTGGAAGCACAAGAATCGTGATGAGCAGAAATTTATATTATGAGGTTGCGGTTAAGCTTAGTCAGGTAGCAGAGTCCAGCATCAGGTTTTAAGATGAAGTCTGGCCAGAAGAAGCTTCTGAAAGAATCTAATCCAAAAGGTCAGGAGCATTGAACAAGACTGTTGTATGATGCCTATTTCTGATTGTGCCAAATGAACTGAGTGTATGGTTACCTGTCATAAAAGTTTATTAATGATGGAATACTCCCTAAGTATTAGGCATAGTAACTAACATCCCTTATGTTCATTTAAGCTATCTTAACCTTCATGTGAATATATGACCCTTTATAAATAATTACCTTAACAATATTTGTCCATCTATTAAGATTTCTACTGCCAGTGTCAGTAGCATAATACCTTAGGAACAAGGATAAATTTCTAAAAGATACAAAGGGTTCATTTTGGTATTAATAGAGTGTTTTATAGCTGAGGCAGCATTCCCTATCAGCCTCATTTATTTAGGGACATAATTAAAACTGTGGCAGGGAGTTCTGTAGTTCCATTTTTCATAGGTGGCATAGCCACATGGATCTATCCCCCTTTGTTTTAAATTCAGATAGCTGAGAACTGATTCCCATAGACTAGCATAATTGCTTCCATGCAATTATGTACAGAAAGAAAGTATCACATGCATTGGAATGTTTTGCATACATACAGTTACAGACACTCAGATCCCTTTGGTTGATCCCTTTGGATGTGTTTGTCCAGGGTAATTGATACTGCTCCTTGCACATGAACTAGTACACAGGTCCCTCTGTTTGGGATAAAAGCGCATTAAATACTTGGACAAATTCTTATGAACAAGTGCCTACATTCAAAATTTCTTACCAAAACTGGGACCACATATGAAATGAAGACATCTGGTCAATTTTCAGATCTGAGAGTACAGAGGTGTAATTAGTGCACAACTCACTGGACTTCAAAGATGCAAGGAATAATATGGTTTGAGTGTTGGATGAAAACAATGAACTCTTAAAATAACATCTGGGCTCCAGGTTTCAGATATGTTTTCTTCTCTAATTAAAAAAAAGTATTGGAACTCCACCCTGTTCAAAATAAAAGTGGCAACCAACTAAAGCTGCTCCAGAAAGAGAATATAAACTCCATTAATACAGCAGTTTAAAAACAACATTTAATAACAAAAATCTTACAATAATTGATCAAATCATTTTAATATATCTAAAATATTTTGATAAAGAAACCTATTACATTATTATTGGTGTTTTTGTTGTAAAAAAAACAACCTCTACAAACAGAAATCATTAGTCCATCTTTGCCAACTGATGCCCTGAGGAGGTGTTGAATTACAGTTCCCATCATCTCATCTAGCATGTCTGTTCCCATGGTGGATTATCTAGACTGTTATAGCCCAGTACCTCTGCAGACTCCCAGGCTGTGGGACTTTGGTTTAGAATTTGGATGCAAAGCTATTCATATAGAGATACGCATAGACATCTCTTTACTCAACCTTTTAAAAAAAGGAACACTCCATGAAAACACTCACACTCACTCTCCTTCTCTCCCTCCCTCCCCCTCCCTCTCTCCACACACACACACACACACAGGCTAAGTGCCCACATGACCTTTCTAGAAAGGTTTTCAGTTACCTCCCCAGTACCACATGTATCTTATTTAGCTACATTTTCTAAACTGTGATGGCTATCTCAAATACTTGGAGAAACCTCCAAATATCAAGGCATAACTTCCCAACAATTAACTCATATCAGTCAACCAGTCTGGGTTACTGGTATAACAGAAACAATAACAAGTAACAATACTAAAATAAAGTAAACCAGAAGCCACAAGATCATAAATGAAATAATTATGTGATGAATATTTTAATTCATTCTTTATAATGCAAAGATTTCCACTAGGCTTATTAGGAATTAGGAATAGTTAACCCAAAATGTTAGGACAAACCTGAAGAGTGAATGCAATGGGAATGGGGTACAAATATGTGTAATAAAAGAGTGATAGGATCAAGAATGGATAAGTCCTGAATGAATGTAGATTGAGTACAAAAGTAAGAGACAAGCACAAAAGAATGTTAGGTGGTTTGATCATACAAAGAAAACGAATGAAGATCCAATTGAAAAATAAATATTCAAATAAAGATTGAATGGGCCATAAGAAGGGGAAAGACTGAGAATATTGCAGTTGCATGGAGTTGATGAGATCCTCAAAAAGAAAGATGCAAGAAGTTTAAAGAAGAAAAGACAATATATGAAGCACTATATAGATATGGTGAAAGCATGGATGATTTGCAAGAGCTTAAGGTATAGACAGGTATAGTAACTGGTGTAATGCAGACTAGATTTAGCTACATTTCCTTTCCTTTTCTTAACTCATATCTTTTAATAATTCATTTTACTATTTCTTACTTCCTTTCTGCATAAGGTTGCTTACCTTGAAAGCTATGTTTGATAGGTATGTTTGCATGCTTGGTTACCATTACGATCATATGTTGGGGCAAGCATCACCAGGTTCAGTGGGATTTATTCCCTGATAACCATTTGCAATATTGCAATCATGTCTGATTTACATAGCCTAGATATGAGCAGGGAGTTTCCATGTACAGAATTTCTGAACAGTTGCCATGTGACCAAAGGCTGTTGAGCCCAGTTTGGGTTGTAGCTGAAAAAACAGCTCACTTGACTCATTTCAACAAGAGTAGCCAGCACATCTTTCCAGGCTAAGTATATCATCTAAATGGCATTGGCAAGGGTGCCTGAATATTTAATGCTTCGATCCTAATTCTGTGCTCTGTTCACAGTTCTTCCATTCATGGAAAGTTCACAGAAGGGGCTGTGAAAGTTATCCTTCCATGGATTATAGTGTCCTGTAATCAGAGTGAGCAATTAGAATACATGTTATATTTTACTTTAATAAAATATTGGTAAACCATATATATTTTCCCATAAAAACTTGTAAACACATGGATTTTATCATCATATAACTCTTTTTATTTTGTTGTTGTTTATTTGTTTAGTCACTTCCGACTCTTCGTGACTTCATGGACCAGCCCACGCCAGAGCTTCCTGTCGGTCGTCAACACCCCCAGCTCCCCCAGGGACGAGTCTGTCACCTCTAGAATATCATCCATCTACCTTGCCCTTGGTCGGCCCCTCTTCCTTTTGCCCTCCACTCTCCCTAGCATCAGCATCTTCTCCAGGGTGTCCTGTCTTCTCATGATGTGGCCAAAGTATTTCAGTTTTGCCTTTAATATCATTCCCTCAAGTGAGCAGTCTGGCTTTATTTCCTGGAGGATGGACTGGTTGGATCTTCTTGCAGTCCAAGGCACTCTCATAATTTCCCTCCAACACAACAGTTCAAAAGCATCTATCTTCCTTCTCTCAGCCTTCCTTATGGTCCAGCTCTCGCAGCCATATGTTACTACGGGGAACACCATTGCTTTAACTATGCGGACCTTTGTTGTCAGTGTGATGTCTCTGCTCTTAACTATTTTATCGAGATTTGTCATTGCTCTTCTCCCAAGGATTAAGCATCTTCTGATTTCCTGACTGCAGTCAGCATATGCAGTCACCTTCGCACCTAGAAATACGAAGTCTTTCACTGCTTCTACATTTTCTCCCTCTATTTGCCAGTTATCAATCAAGCTGGCTGCCATAATCTTGGTTTTTTTGAGGTTTAGCTGCAAGCCAGTTTTTGCACTTTCTTCTTTCACCTTCATCATAAGGCTCCTCAGTTCCTCTTCACTTTCAGCCATCAAAGTGGTATCATCTGCATATCTGAGATTGTTAATGTTTCCTCCAGCGATTTTAACTCCAGCCTTGGATTCCTCAAGCCCAGCATGTTGCATGATGTGTTCTGTGTACAAGTTGAATAGGTAAGGTGAGAGTATACAGCCCTGCCATACTCCTTTCCCAACCTTAAACCAGTCCGTTGTTCCGTGGTCTGTTCTTACTGTTGCTACTTGGTCGTTATACAGATTCTTCAGGAGGCAGACAAGATGACTTGGTATCCCCATACCACTAAGAACTTGCCACAATTTGTTATGTTCCACACAGTCAAAGGCTTTAGAATAGTCAATAAAACAGAAATAGATGTTTTTCTGAAACTCCCTGGCTTTTTCCATTATCCAGCAGATATTGGCAATTTGGTCCCTAGTTCCTCTGCCTTTTCTAAACCCAGCTTGTACATCTGGCAATTCTCGCTCCATGAATTGCTGAAGTCTACCTTGCAGGTTCTTGAGCATTACCTTGCTGGCATATGAGATGAGTGCCACTGTTGGATAGTTTGAACATTCTTTGTAGTTTCCCTTTTTTGGTATGGGGATATAAGCTGATTTTTTTCCAGTCTGATGGCCATTCTTGTGTTTTCCAAATTTGCTGGCATATAGCATGCATTACCTTGACAGCATTACCTTCAGCAAAGGATCGTTACCTTGTTGTGGTGCTGGAGCTTGAGCACCTCAATGATGCCATGAGCTAAACCGTGAAGGGCCACCCAAGACGGGAAGGTCATGACAGAGAGGTCAGACTAAATGCGATCCCTGGGGAAGGCAATGGCAACCCACCCCAGTATTCTTGCCGTGAAAACTAAATGGATCAGTACAACCAGAGATATGTCGGTATACCATTGGAAGATGAGACCCCCAGGTCGGAAGATGGTCAAAATGCTACTGGGGAGGAACAGAGGATGAGCTCAACTAGCCCCAACGTGATGACGCAGCTAGCTCAAAGCCGAAAGGACGGCTAGCGGCCAACGGTGCTGATCGTGAACGGCGAATCCGATGTTCTAAGGATCAACACACCATTGGAACCTGGAATGTAAGATCTATGAGCCAGGGCAAATTGGATGTCGTTATTGGTGAGATGTCAAGATTAAAGATAGACATTTTGGGCGTCAGTGAACTGAAATGGACTGGAATGGTCCACTTCACATCAGAGGATCACCAGATCTACTACTGTGGACAAGAGGACCACAGAAGAAATGGAGTAGCCTTCATAATTAATAGTAAAGTGGCTAAAGCAGTGCTTGGATACAACCCAAAAAACGACAGAATGATCTCAATTCGAATTCAGGGCAAGCCATCTAACATCACAGTGATCCAAATATACGCCCCAACCACAAATGCTGAAGAAGCTGAAGTAGAGCAGTTCTATGAGGGTCTGCAGCACCTACTGGACAACACGCCTAAAAGAGATGTTATTTTCATCACAGGATACTGGAATGCTAAGGTGGGCAGTCAAATGACACCTGGAATTACAGGTAAGTATGGCCTGGGAGAACAAAATGAAGCAGGACATAGGCTGATAGAATTTTCCCAAGACAATTCACTCTGCATAACAAACACTCTCTTCCAACAACCTAAGAGACGGCTTTATACATGGACTTCACCAGATGGACAACACTGAAATCAGATTGACTACATCCTTTGCAGCCAAAGGTGGTGGACATCTGTACAGTCGCTACAGTGAGGTTGAGTGGGCCTTAAGAAGCATTGCTAATAACAAGGCAGCAGGAGACGACGGCATCCCAGCTGAACTGTTCAAAATCTTGCAAGATGATGCTGTCAAGGTAATGCATGCTATATGCCAGCAAATTTGGAAAACACAAGAATGACCATCAGATTGGAAAAAATCAACTTATATCCCCATACCAAAAAAGGGAAACACTAAAGAATGTTCAAACTATCGAACAGTGGCACTCATTTCACATGCCAGTAAGGTAATGCTCAAGATCCTGCAAGGTAGACTTCAGCAGTTCATGGAGCGAGAATTGCCAGATGTACAAGCTGGGTTTAGAAAAGGAAGAGGAACTAGGGACCAAATTGCCAATATCCACTGGATAATGGAAAAAGCCAGGGAGTTTCAGAAAAACACCTATTTCTGTTTTATTGACTATTCTAAAGCCTTTGACTGTGTGGACTATAACAAATTGTGGCAAGTTCTTAGTGGTATGGGGATACCAAGTCATCTTGTCTGCCTCCTGAAGAATCTGTATAACGACCAAGTAGCAACAGTAAGAACAGACCACGGAACAACGGACTGGTTTAAGATTGGGAAAGGAGTACGGCAAGGCTGTATACTCTCACCCTACCTATTCAACTTGTATGCAGAACACATCATGCGACAAGCTGGCCTTGAGGAATCCAAGGCTGGAGTTAAAATCTCTGGAAGAAACATTAACAATCTCAGATATGCAGATGATACCACTTTGATGGCTGAAAGCGAAGAGGAACTGAGGAGCCTTATGATGAAGGTGAAAGAAGAAAGTGCAAAAGCTGGTTTGCAGCTAAACCTCAAAAAAACCAAGATTATGGCAACCAGCTTGATTGATAACTGGCAAATAGAGGGAGAAAATGTAGAAGCAGTGAAAGACTTTGTATTCCTAGGTGCAGAGATTACTGCAGATGCTGACTGCAGTCAGGAAATCAGAAGACGCTTAATCCTTGGGAGAAGAGCAATGACAAATCTCGATAAAATAGTTAAGAGCAGAGACATCACACTGACAACAAAGGCCCGCATAGTTAAAGCAATGGTGTTCCCTGTAGTAACATATGGCTGCGAGAGCTGGACCATAAGGAAGGCTGAGAGAAGGAAGATCGATGCTTTTGAACTGTGGTGTTGGAGGAAAATTCTGAGAGTGCCTTGGACTGCAAGAAGATCAAACCAGTCCATCCTCCAGGAAATAAAGCCAGACTGCTCACTTGAGGGAATGATATTAAAGGCAAAACTGAAATACTTTGGCCACATAATGAGAAGACAGACACCCTGGACAAGATGCTGATGCTAGGGAGAGTGGAGGGCAAAAGGAAGAGGGGCTGACCAAGGTGGGTGGATGATATTCTAGAGATGACGGACTCGTCCCTGGGGGAGCTGGGGGGGTTGACGACCGACAGGAAGCTCTGGCGTGGGCTGGTCCATGAAGTCACGAAGAGTCGGAAGTGACTAAACAAATAAACAACAACAACCTTGACAGCATCATCTTGCAAGATTTTGAACAGTTCCGCTGGGATGCCATCATCTCCTGCTGTCTTGTTATTAGCAATGCTTCTTAAGGCCCATTCAACCTCACTCTTCAGGATGTCTGGCTCTAGCTCACTGACCACACCGTCAAAGCTATCCCTGATATTGTTATCCTTCCTATACAGGTCTTCTGTATATTCTTGCCACCTTTTTTGATCTCTTCTTCTGTTAGGTCCTGGCCATCTTTGTTTTTGATCATACCCATTTTGGCCTGGAATTTACCTCCAATGTTTCTAATTTTCTGGAAGAGGTCTCTTGTTCTTCCTAGTCTATTGTCTTCTTCCACTTCCGCACATTGCTTGTTTAAAAATAATTCCTTATCTCTTCTGGCTAACCTCTGGAATTCTGCATTTAATTGGGCATATCTCCCCACACTGCTGCCTTTTGCTTTCCTTCTTTCTTGGGCTACTTCTAGTGTCTCAGCAGACAGCCATTTTGCCCTCTTGGTTTTCTCTTTCTTTGGGATGTATTTTGTTGCTGCCTCCTGAACAATGTTACGAACTTCTGTCCAGAGTTCTTCCGGGACCCTATCTACTAAATCCAGTCCCTTAAATCTATTCTTCACCTCCACTGCATATTCCTTAGGAATATTAGTGAGCTCATATCTAGCTGATCTGTGGGTCTTCCCTAATCTCTTTATTCTGATCCTAAATTGTGCAAGAAGAAGTTCGTGATCGGAACTACAGTCAGCTCCAGGTCTTGTTTTTACCAACTGTATAGATGTCCGCCACCTTTGGCTGCAACGGATGTAGTCAATCTGGTTTTGGTGTTGTCCATCTGGTGAAGTCCATGTACTGTATAAAGCCGTCTCTTAGGTTGCTGGAAGAGAGTGTTTGTTATGTACATTGAGTTGTCTTGGCAAAATTCTATCAGCCTATGTCCTGCTTCGTTTTGTTCTCCCAGGCCATGCTTACCTGTAATTCCAGGTGTCATTTGACTGCCCACCTTAGCATTCCAGTCTCCCATGATGAAAATAACATCTCTTTTAGGCGTGTTGTCTAGTAGGTGCTGCAGATCCTCATAGAACTGCTCTACTTCAGCTTCTTCAGCATCTGTGGTTGGGGCGTATATTTGGATCACTGTGATGTTAGATGGCTTGCCCTGAATTCGAATTGAGATCATTCTGTCATTTTTTGGGTTGTATCCAAGCACTGCTTTATCCACTTTACTATTAATTATGAAGGCTACTCCATTTCTTCTGTGGTCCTCTTGTCCACAGTAGTAGATCTGGTGGTCATTTGATGTGAAGTGGCCCATTCCAGTCCATTTCAGTTCACTGATGCCCAAAATCTTGACATCTCACCAATAACCACATCCAATTTGCCCTGGCTCATAGATCTTACATTCCAGATTCCAATGGTGTGTTGATCCTTAGAACATCGGATTCACCGTTCACCACCAGCACCGTCGGCCACTAGCCGTCCTTTCGGCTTTGAGCTAGCTGCGTCATCACGTCTGGGGCTAGTTGAACTCATCCTCTGTTCCTCCCCAGTAGCATTTTGACCATCTTCTGACCTGGGGGTCTCATCTTCTGATGGTATACCGACATATCTCTGGTTGTACTGATCCATTTAGTTTTAACGGCAAGAATATTGGGGTGGGTTGCCATTACCTTCCCCAGGGATCGCATTTAGTCTGACCTCTCTGTCACGACCTTCCCGTCTTGGGTGGCTCTTCACAGTTTAGCTCATGGCATCATTGAGGTGCTCAAGCTCCAGCACCACAACAAGGTAACAATCCTTTGCTGAAGAACTCTTTTTATATAATACCATATAAATAGTATTATATAAAATAGTATTTTATATAATAACAGGCCCCCACTCTCCTGGCCTTCCAGAAGTGGGTGAAAACCTGGCTATGCCACCTCGCTTGGGATGGTAGGGGGGATAGCCATTCATGGGGGTGGCTAGCACTGTGATTGTGCCAAGTATAAAATCCTATTGCCATCTTGAATTTTATATTTTATATTTTTATATTTTTATTGGTATTTATGTACTGTATATTTATATTTTTATTGATTTTATATTGTACTGTTCTTATTGATTATTTTATTATCTGTAAGCTGCCCAGAGTTGTTGTATACGAGATGGGCGGCAGATGAATTTGATAAATACATACATACATACATATATACATACATACAATCCGCTCCTGAAATTTTACCCAGCAGATGAACCACAGGGATTTGATCAGTCCTGCATAGTCTAGAAGATTCTCAAATTCAGAACTATACAATCTTATTTTTTAAAAAGTCAGCAGAAATCTTGTCTTCCTTCTTGCTCCAGAGCACCTTTCAAAAAAATAAAAGAGAATGAAAAAGATAAAAAGAAAAGCCAGTGCTTCAGCCTTGTAAGTGGTAGCGGTTGGGAATGTAGAAGTAAGAGACCACCAAAATAGGAAGCTAAGTATTAAACAATTTAAAGATAGAACACTTGGGAAAGTAAGTGGACTCCCAGTGCAAACTATGATTCAGAGCAAACTCTAGAGAGATCCTTCAACAACAATTATAGACTTCAGCGTGGCCTCTTTTTGCAATTGTCTCTTTTTTTCCACTGCTCTGTCCTCCTTGAATCCCCTCCAGAGAACATCAAAGTGTGTCCTGTAATCCATTTCATCTTCCACAAACTTTTTACTGATAATAGCAAGAGTCTTGATATTTACCAAGAATCATCTTAAGCATGAAAAGCATTCTGTTTAATCAGAATTCACCAAGCTTCAAGAAAGCAATTTGTGAATTCTCTCTCCTTGTCTTTCTCTTCCTTTCATTTGTTGTATGTATTCATTATCATGTCACACTTTCCTATATAAAATCTGCATTCTAGAAGTTTTGCTGGGAATGAGGCAATTCAACATATAGGTTTCGTGCTCCATCAATTATACTAAGTTTCGGAAGAAAGGATTTGGAGTTGCCCCTCGCACCATTCATTGAGGCTAATTAGGCTGGAATGAAAGGCTTGTTCTTACTCAGAAACCTTTGTTATGTCCTATCAATATTCTGTCTTCTGCATATTGTTGATGAATAGGCTTTGCAAGCCTCATATAATTATGTCCATTAGTTTTGTGGGATTTCTAACATAAAAGCCCATTCACATTTGTTCCTGTGGTCTCTGGTTAAAAGAAAATATTGTTTGTAATATACCACCAAGCTGCTCTCCTTTGAACAAGACTCCCCAAGCAGGGGTGTAAGTAGAGTTCTACGGGCCCCAAGGCAAGCCTTTCAAATACTTTTCCCATCCCAACATTAGTCATAAGTTAAAGCTAGTGGCTATATTTGAGAGAGCAAAGCTGTTCCGGTGCCTAGAATGGAGTGGCACTGGCTGGCTGTGTTCATACTGTACTAGGATTACCAGATCTGGGATACAAAATCTGATGGCAGTGAAAAATCTGAATCTTATGCATATATTTGATTCCATCTAGTGGTCACCTACCTAATTTGCACTGGGTCTGTCCTGATATACTAACCCGTACACCATTTTCACCTGCCACTCGGCCCCTGCCCAGCATGCAGCATATCTGCATAACACCATGACCAGGTATGGAATTTTAAAATGATTGAAGGGTTGGTTAGAGACAAAGAAGAAGGTCATTTGTTTTTATTTATTTTATTTTCTATCTCACCTTTATTATTTTTACAAATAACTCAAGGTGGGGAACATACCTAATACTCCTTCCTCCTCCTATTTTCCCCACAACGACAACCCTGTGAGGTGAGTTGGGCTGAGAGAGAGTAACTGGCCCAAGGTCACCCAGCCGGGTTTCATGCCCAAGGCGGGACTGGAACTCTCAGTCTCCTGGTTTCTAGCCCAGCACCTTAACCACTAGACTGAACTGGCTCTAAAAAATCATCATGTTCCATTCTCTTTCTGGAGCAAAGTCAAGATGTTTTCATTTGCCCAGGGCCTTTTTATTTGTTTTTGTTGCCTCTACCTGCCATGGTGTAGTTTTGTATGTGTATGTCAGTTCTAAGTTATATGAACAATTTTATTATACAATCTACTTTTATTTCACACCATCCTAAATCAGCCATGATAAAGAATAGCCAAATATTAAACAAAATAAATACAATCTAGCAGTCTACTTATGACTGATTTTTAGGCTTGCCCATAGAAGCATTTACTGTTTTTTTTAATACTTCCCATTGCATTCCATAATTACGACTGCCATCCCAGCCAAGTGACCACTGAGCAGAAAGATAGATAGGTTAACATTTCCTTGCCTGTTAGCATTGGAATTGCCAAAAGTTAGTTTTATGTTCAATTTCTCACTACACATATCGTAGTGATATTTTATGTTTTAATGTTGCTGTGGAATTGTTTTCAAAGAGGAGGGGCAGGGCACGAAAAGCAACAAATTCAATTCTGGGAGGTTCTATGTGCCTGGATGGCAACCCCACCTCCAGCATAGAACAGAACAGGGACAAAGTAGGGAACAAGGCAATGGAAAAAAATGGTCCAAAATTTATGGGTTAGACTGTAACTTAAAGCCCTGTGAGGGCATCATGACTCAGAGTATTGCCTGTGAATCATGATTCATCGCCTTATTTTGGAACAAGGAAGAGATGACATGCTTCCTTTGCTGGCTCAGTTGTTCTTAGGGAGTTCCCAAGACTCCACCTATTTCTCATTTTCCTTTATTCATCCTAGTAACTTGCTCTAAAAATACTTGTGAGTTTCCATTTCAGGTCTTGAGTGATAAACTACACATGGGTTACTTTCATTCTTTCTGATATTTTACTTTGTGTTTTACTTCCTTAAGTATGATAGGAGAGGTCTTTCCCCAACCATCTGCTTCTGCCTGCCATCCAATTTTTTAGTGCAGCCTATAGAAATATTCCCAAAATTGCTACCCAGTTGTACATTTGCATGTGACAAATGAGGAAAACAATTATCTATAGAATTTAAGTAAAATTAATTTTTATCCTAACCCCAATCACTTTGAAGCTCAGGCCATCGCATATAAGTGAAATGCCATTTATCTCTTGCTTCAGATAAAAATGTACACTCCTGCTTCAAAACTACCATATTCTAAATGTCTTTCTTCTTCCAGGGGAACCCTAATAAGGGTAAAGAGAGGTATACAAGTTGATAAAACAAATAAAATTATTTCCTCACAAATTGCAATTTTAATATGATTGTAAAATAGGCCTGTATAAATGTATAAGCATTAAGTACAAATTCAACATATAAAAGGCAATTTCACTCTTTTGGGGAGGAGAAGAGGAAGCGCTCCAACAAAGCAATTGTGATTTTTCTATGGATTTCTATGGAATTTGTTTCTTTTAATAAAAAGGCTTAGGTATCAATTAGGGAGGAGTGTTCTGAGGTACCTTTCTTTCTCTGTGGTTGGATTAAGGTGGCTTGGATATATAGCTTTTCAGTTAATATGTTCTGAGAGAACAGGACACATTCATTGGATGTTGTGGCTTGGCCCCCCATTGCACCTTATGAGAGGTCTCCAAATCTTCCTTCCCCAACTCTGAGGCATCCTCCCCACAACCAACCCCACGCTTGGGGTTGGTTGGCTCCCTAGTCCTGCCGAGGCCTGTCTTGCTCCCCTCTGGGTGGTATTAGATCTGCCATTACTTGGCTCTCATTACATTTTATATTTATTTATTGATTAATGATATTATTATGATTTTATCAAATTTTAAACTGTTTTATTGTGAACCGCCCAGAGTTCCCCACATGAGGGAGATGGGCGGTACTAAAAATATGATAAATAAATAAATAAAATAAATAAAAACTCCTGAGGAGAACTGATTAGATAATCCACCACCAGTCGCTTTACTCCAAAGCAGTGTTTCTCAACCATGGCAATTTTAAGATGGCTGGACTTCAACTCCCAGAATTCCCCAGACAGCCATGCAGAAACAGAATGAGCAGCTGAATTTGCTTATCCCAGCTGCTGTTCCAAAGGCCATTGCTATGGCTCTTCCCTATGACTCAGTTAGAGTGTGACTCCTATGGCTCTTCCCCATGACTCTATCTGTGATCCAGCAGAAAGCTACATGTCAGTATTTATCCAGCTAGTTTTGGAACTAGAAGTCTCCCAGGCAATGATTCAAGGACAAACATGTTGATAAGCTCTGCTTATTTCATGACCTAGAAAAGCTGTTTTAAAAGAAATCTAGCCTCTACCAGAGTGAAAGACAAGCTATATTTAAAGTAGAGGGAAGGGTCAATCCTTGCACCTCCTTCTCCCACCTGTGTTATTAATGGGCTGAGAGCTTCCTAGAGCAGCTGGCATCTGCCCATTGTTGTTATGACAGACCAGCAAACTGGCATAGATTTTGCTGTCCCTATTGCCAATCCTCACTATTTCTGTTCTAAGCTTGCAACCAGAGGACAGTGTCCTCATTTCCTATGCAAGGAAGATTGCCCTGTATAATGGTATGTGGGAATGACCTTGGGAGACTGGGCCCAGAGACATTGCCTGAGGAACAGTCAGATAAGAGACAGCACCGTAGTTGGATAGTGGGTGGGGCAAGAGGCTCAGAAGCTACCCTGCCTAATTTCTCAGGGGTAAAGGAGACAGCAGGAGAATTGTACTTTCAGACTTTCAAGATTCTGTTAATACAGCCTTACAATAAAGTAGAATTAGCTCATCTGGTTGCGTTTCCTGTCTGGTCCACCTGGGTAGGCTGACACCCTACCCACCTTCTCAATATCATCAGCTGGATGGAAAACCAAATACCAATCATGAGATGGCCAAATCTGTATGTCTGACAGTCTTAGCCATCAGTCAGAACTTCTCCCTTTGCCTGCTATGTTTCTCAACCATGGATAAGCTGCCTTTGCTCAGATAGATGGCTGGCAAAAAGGGAGTGGAAGCTCTTTTCCCACTAGATCACTGAGTGAAGGAGCAGCCCAAATATTTGACAGCCCAAACAACTATTGGGGCCATGGTGGAACAAGCCATCTCTCTTGTTTCTCTCTCTGTCCTTTCACTACACAACTGTCCCCCACCAGCCTGAACAACAACTGACAGGCACAGTGGGAGGGTTGCACTGTGAAGCAGCAAAGATAGAGTTGACTCTCTCCCATTTCACCCACTTACCCACTGGTTAGCTGCTATTTAGGCGAACCATGTTCTTGAGCCAGAGATCAGATGGGTAGAAGTTGAGACCCTGGTTTGGAAAAAAATGACTCTCCCATTTCCCAGAGCTGAATGGTTCTGGAGGACATGCCCAGGGACTGAAGGTGAGATGGTGTGCCCACATCAGCTTAAGATGGCCAATAAGTGCCAGGATAAGTCCACCCCCCAGTAGTTACTTGATGGTACCATTAACAAAATGGTTGTGATGTACTGTATATCATATTGTACTCATGGCAGAATCACTATGGCTTGTTGGTTGCTTAAGATTGAAAACAGTACTTTAACACCAAAATAGCTGAGGAGGACTTTAAGCTGCCTCAGCATGGTTGAGAACAAGATGTCATGTGGACAATGGCAGAAAAAAAGGGGTGGGTTGTCTGGGCTCGTCTGGGCTACGGTTTGGTGCAGCTGAGGAAAGGCCCCTAATCTTTCAAAAGCCATTATCATCATCTTTATTTAAATAACACTACCACTGTCATTGTTTGCAAACAAACTTTGAACATTTAGGTAAGGTAGCAAATTTTGGAAGTGATGGTAGAATGATGCTTTAAGGTGGAAGGGTTGATTTTTTATGTTTACTATTTTTTTTCCCATTCAGTTGTGTCTAATTCTTGGAGCCTGCCTGGACAAGTCCCTGCTGTTTTCTTGGCAAGGTTTTTTAAAAGTGGTTTGCCATTGCCTCCTTCCTAGGGCTGAGAGAGCGTGACTGGCCCATGGTCACCCAGTTGGCTTCGTGCCTAAGGAAGGACTAGAACTCACGGTCTCCCGGTTTCTAGCCTGATGCCTTAACCACAGCACCAAACTGGTTCTCACATGTTTATTATAGTTTATGGCTTAACATCTAATAAAATATTTCCTTTTATGATTTTCATTCACCGGTTATTGTAGGAGTTTTCAAACTTTTTCAGGTGGTAAAACCTAATGAAAAAAGAAATTTCCTGGAACCCTTGATCAAGAGGAAAAGCACCAGTGATAGAAAATTGGCAAAAACATGAGAAGTAAAATGTTTATTATAAATGCAAAATTAATATTCCCAATGTACAAAAAATAAAACTTGAATTTCACAGTTATTTGAGAGATTAATATTTTAATTGAGGCAATCAATGCTTTGCAGTTTTTTCTTCTTGTTACATAAAATTGTATGCAATGACCCCTTCTTCTTATGGAGTTCTGCACATTTTCCTTTGAAATACTCAGGACTTTTATCTTTCAGGTTTGGATGTTTGGTTTCCAGATGTCTTCATAATTTTGCAGGATTCAGACTATTGTTTTCCAATACTTGCTCATGTTCAACACACAGTTCATTTGGCTTGTCTTTTTTTGCCAGGCCATGTGAAACCAGAAGCTCTGTTCCTATTTATGTTTCTTGCTTGTGCTTGAGCTTGATTTCTCAAAACTTGTGCCGTAGGAAGTGGTAGCAATGTAAGCAGCACTGAAATTTTTCACTTTTTCTGATTTCACTTTTCTCTGCACCATCTATAATTGTACCAGTTGTAACCAAGGACCCATATCTGGAAAAATATTTAGTAGGCCCTACCAAAAAATAAAATAAATATTGTATTGTATTGTATTGTATTGTATTGTATTGTATTGTATTGTATTGTATTATATATTATATTGTATTATATGATATTATACTATATTATATATTATATTATATTATATTATATTATATTATATTATATTATATTATATTATATTATATTATATTATATTATATTATATTATAATATTTAGTGAAGGCTATATGCCTATAAGTGTTGATGCCATGGATTTTTATTATGGTCAATGCCTGGCTGAAGCCTCCTTCCTTCCTTCCTTCCTTCCTTCCTTCCTTCCTTCCTTCCTTCCTTCCTTCCTTCCTATCTGGTTTTCATGTATGCTTACTCTGAAGGAAGTCCCACTCCAAATAGATTTGAGGCACACATGCACTGCAGCTAAGCTGTGCAATCCTAGCTTTCTTTATCAATTCCCATACAGCTCAGTAGGGCTTACTCTTAAATTAGTGTGTTCAGGATGCTACCTAGATTATCAAGCAGACCTCTTGGGGACATGCACATGCATACAGACAATTGTCTACAACATGGACAGTGGAGGGGGAGGGAGGAAACTCTTGCGGAATGAGAAATGTTTATCAGAATTCAGGGCAGACAGGGAGTTGGGTTTTGTGAGGGAAAGGCAGCCCTCACAGAACCCAGTTTGAAAGACCCCAGGTTATTGCACTGATACTTGCCTGCCACATTGCCGACCTTCACTGTAATCTTATCAGCTGGAAAGTTTGAAACCACTGAGGGAATAAATATGTACACTAGAGGGTTAAAAATGAATATACCTTATGAATATCTATACCTTATGAATTATAGGCAACCACTTTTAACTGAATTGTAAATGGGAGAGAAAAGTAAGATGGGAATCATAGTTTTTCACTACTCTCTGTAGAAAAAAAATGCCATTTCTGTTTCAAATCTATACAAAAGTTTCTTTCCAAACCTTTCGTAAAGACAGGTAGAAAGCTCAGACAAATGTTCCTGAAGCTTTGTAATTGTACAAGGAGCTGTATCCTTTGGAAAACAGAATATCTATTTTTAAATGCAGAGGGTTTGCTTCTGATGTCATTGTAGAAAAGTGTGCTTTTCTTTCTTTGAAGCTCCAGTTCATCACTGCCTTCTCTGACACGTATTCATTATACTTTTCGCTGATGTTGATTCTTAGCTGCATGGGCAATGCCTAGTGAACCTTTTACCTCAAAGAAAAGCATGCTGAACTCAAACCTGTGGAATTGCAGTCCTCACAAGAGTATCATTCTGAAAATGACTTGAGAAATTCCTCTTGGTTAATGAAGCTGAAATCAGACTGCATCGTGATTATTTGTAATGTTGTGTTCAGATTTCTTATACAAAACTTTTGGCTTAAGCACCCATCAAATTTATTACTTTCCTGTTTTACCTATTTGAATCAAGCCATTACATTCTGAGTCTATAGCACCTAAAGTCTAATGAAAATATGAATCAATTGACCAGAAGCATTAAAAATATTATCTGCTAAAGATAGAGTGGCAGTGCTATCAGACACACGTCTATCAGAAGTAAATCCCATTCAGAGAGTCTTAGCCCCAAGTATAGATACAGTTTAGGACTGTCCATTTTTCATGCATTTTTTTTTTCTTGCTTTAATAATACTTTGTTTAAGACTAGACAACTTTACTATGGAAACAAATTGCTATGACTTAAAGCTACATTAAACAAGACTTAGAGCAATTTACAAACATGTTCCCAAAGTCACCAGTTTCTAAAATGGCATGAGAATGTAGGGATGTATTCAGTTTCATAAACAAAGTTTTCTGAAACTTGGCATTTGATGAATATGAGGAATAGACATTGGCTTAATTCAAATACTATTTGAATAATCTTCTGCAGGTCAATATTAAATGGATTTAATGTTTACATATTTATGATACAAATCCATTCTTCTGCCTGCAAAAATTCAAGCTCAGCCTCTGAACTGGTATTTTAATTTACCATGATAAGAATGTTATCTTTGCTGGTAATTTTTGCCTCCTTAAAAGTCTTCATGCTTCTACCTCTTGAAGTGTAACAGTCTCATCCAATTATAAGCCAGACAAGACTGCAAGAAACATCATCAGCTTACAAATTTGTCAGTCCTACAAAAGTTATATGATTTTTTTTTATCATATGGCATAGCAGTCATATGATAAAAATGACTGCTATGCCATATGGCATACTTTAGAACAGCCTAAGGCCAGAAAGACACAGCTATGAAGTGCCATGCATACTTCTCTTTTTTTCTATCCCCCATACTAAAATATAACTCTTAACATGGAACTTATGTTTTTGAACATATTTCCTTAACAAATTTCACCTAGGCATTTTTGTTCCACTGTCATTCTCTCTCTCTCTTTTCCCTTTTGTTATAGAAGGGTAGATACCCTACTTGAGATAAAGGACATATTTGCTTACCCAATACTTAATTTATTTGTCCTTTCCTGTCCAGAGGTACAGGATAGGCAAATAAATTCAGCCCTCTTTAGAAATTAATTAGCTGAGGATAATTAATGCATGTGGATAAGGTGATGGGTTTTGTCCTTGAGCTTCAGGAGTTCGTCAGAGGCAGCTGATACAAAAGCGAATGCAATTTTAGAAAGCATTAATAGAAGCAATAATATCTAGGTCACAGGAAGTAATAGTTCTGCTCTGATTTACGTTAGGTTACATTCAGAGAATTCTATCTGGTTTTAGATAATAGTGTTTTAAGATGCTAGAACATATTCAAAAAATACAGTACCCGCCAGAATAATAAGGGAGATGAAAGCCAAGTCATATTAAGAATAGGGATGAGCAAAGCAGGGTACGTCCACTTCATTCATCTGCCCTCTTTGAGGATACATTTCCAGCCTGATAAACTTTTCTACAGATTTATCTATTAAAAAAAAAAAGTCATCACTCCATTTAGAGTCAGGGTAGTAGGATTACTTTGTAAACCTATCAGGTGGCTGAAGACTTTCCTCTTCTGCTTTTACATTTTATAAATATACTTCAAATTCACTGAAGCATGGGGCTTTTGGCAGAGAAGTTTCTGTTTTCTAGGGTATTATTTTTACCATTTAAGAACAGAAGATGAAAGACTGGCCACCTCATATATCTGAAAAGTAAGTCCTAATTCCTTTTATCCCCCTCCTGTCTCTATTGGTCCTTCACTGAACAACACACCTCTATACTTTTTTCCTTGCACGTGGAGACCCTGACACAGGCCTGGGTCTTCGTAATTTACCATACTCCTTCCTTTGAGGTCCCAGTCTCAATCTTGGAACTTGCATTTATGATACAGCTGGCCAAAACATTCTTAGCTTCTGGCCTACGTAATATATTTTCTTTTTGTCTAGGTTTTTCTTCTGATGGTTTGTAACCATCAAAATGGCCTGTGCAAGGTTTGGGAATCATCCAGTAAGTTTCCAAAAACATTTTACAACAGACCTAACCTTGATGCATACATTTGGTGTAAAGTTCAGAGTTTGGCAATGAAGATGGTGGATAGTTTCTGCTTTTTAGGATCCACTATTAACCATAAATGAACCAGCAGTCAAGAAATAAATTACAGACTAGGACTTGGTACAATAGCCATTAAGGCCTTGGAAAAGATATTCAGATGGTATGATACATCTAAACCTACAGCAATCAGGCAATAGTTTTCCCTGTGACACTCTGTGGAAGGAAAAGCTGGAAGCAGGACAAAAGAAGCAGGATAGAAGGAATAATGATGCTTTTGAACTTTGATGTTGGAGAAGGCTTCTGAGAATATCATGAAAACAAATGGACCATTGAAAAAATCAACCCAGAGTTCTCAAGGCATAAATGTCCAGGCTTAAATTATCATACTTTGGATAATTATGCAAAACATAGCTCTCTTGAGAGGTCTATAATGCTAGGAAAGTGGAAGGAAAGAGAAGAGAATGACCAGCAACCTCTATGCTTTTTCCTTGCACATAGATGACTTCTGACACAGGCCTGGGTCTTTGTAATTTACCGCACTCCATCCTTTGAGTTGAGTCAATTATAGTGGTAAGGAGTGCACCATTGGGAGACCTAAAGGATCAGCTTGGGGACAGACTGTCCTGGAGAAAATCTATTTTCTCACTAAAAGTCGACAATGACTTGATGGCACATAATCAATCAAAGAATAGAGTACTATCCATGTGAATGAATTGCACTGTAAAAGGTCTGGAACATGTTATTTTTTAGTTAAATATGGTCAGTTGTTTCTGTATCAACAGAGAACTTTGATTTATTGTGGGAAGGGAAGAGAAAAACTAACCCTTCTGCAAGTGATGCTAAATCACAGTAATAATAATAATAATAATAATAATAATAATAATAATAATAATGCATTGAAATTAGCATGAATCAGATCTAGTACATCACTAATCTATGTCTCAATCTGAATCTAGTACATCCAGTCACTCTCTCTCAGCCCGACTCACCTCACAGGGTTGTTGTTGTGGGGAAAATAGGAGGAGGAAGGCATATTAGGTATGTTCCCCACCTTGAGTTATTTATAAAAATAATAAAGGTGGGATAAAAAAATCTTTAAACATTGATAAGTAAAATATATCTGGCCATATGAAGATTCTCTAAGAAAAACTAGAGCAATGGTAGAGGTAGCCTAATTTTTTTTTAATGGCCATGCAAGTAATATTTACAGATTTTGGTTTATAACACTTGAAAATTTTATTGAGTTTATCTTCCTTTTTCAATATTGTAATAAATAAACTATTTAATTAAAAGTGCACATTACAAATG
The DNA here is from genome assembly GCF_035149785.1 of Candoia aspera. Classification (NCBI taxonomy): domain Eukaryota; kingdom Metazoa; phylum Chordata; class Lepidosauria; order Squamata; family Candoiidae; genus Candoia; species Candoia aspera. Next base: position 230,259,895 of record NC_086154.1, read on the forward strand.
AATAGAGTTCAACTAAATAAAGCCTAATCATCTAACTTATACTGAAATTAGAGCCATAACTGATTCCCTAAATACAAACATGGGAGTATTTTTAAACTAGTTGTATAAGGAAGGAGCTACTTATGGCAATACTTTTCTCAGCATTAAGCCTTGACTCCCCTTATCTTCTCTTCCTGCATTTGCACTGGGGAAGTGGAAGAGGATTAGACTCTATTTATATCCTAGGGAGCAGGAGACTCTATCTTAATAGCTGCTAATGGAAGAGATGCTATCAGGTGTCCTTTATACAGTATATTTCCACCAGAACAGCTCTCTTGGCTAGTTTAGCCTATCAGGGCTATTTGCTGTGAAAGTACCCTCAAAATTAGAAGCTTTCTGCTGGCCCACATCTTTACAATATTTATAATGAATTTGTTACTGATGCCTTTGCTAAAGCAAGCATTCCCAGGATGCCTCTTTGAAAATTTGCTAGCTGTTTTCCCATTCTTCTGTTGTTTGAACATGCAACTATTTCAGATGTTATTTTTCCTTTTGCTAAATCAGTTCACTTGAGTACCATAGCATGTGTACTTGGACATTTCTTATAGCCATTTTCAATAAATTCTGTCTGAGAGGTTTGGACTTATGAAACTCTCCGACCCTGGAATTTGGGAGATCTCATCCCAGAGCTCTTATGCAATCTCACACAATACCTGCACCTCATGAGAGTCAGCATTCTTGCTTGACATATGATGTGATTCCATGTAAGAGTTCTTAAAACTCATAAGATGTGGTGGTCTCACAAGATTTTGGTCATTTTTAATTTATGATTGTCACTGTAATGCAACAGAATTTTACAAAATGGTTGTCTCCTATGCTATAGAACTTTTCCTCCATCCCAATAACCCAATCAGTGTTTTACTTATTTTTTATTAACATTAGTGATGTTCCTATGCTTGAGTTAAAAATAGCATGCAAGTTACTATCTCTCTGGATATAGTTATTATGGACTTCCTATTTCTGTATCACTGATTTCCCTAAGGGCTAGATTGGAAGGAAGCAGTGGCTTGCTTGAAATTTATAACATAGCTGCCTCTCATTATGACCAACATGACCAAGTAGGGAACTCTGTGGCAAAGATTACAAGGAAGTGGGAAGTTGTTGACAGCAAAGAAAAGGCGTCAAGTCTTCATCACAGTATGAGATTTAAGGATGTAAGTGTCTGAACACTCATAATCATAGAATTTGACAGAGATTTTGTGGGATTTCAGGCAAGTGGGAACGGAAACTCCAAATCAATGACATGTACTCTTATCAGATGCCAATAAGCTAGACAGGCAACTACTTCTAATGTGGAGGAATGCAATCTTTGGTTGGTCAGTCTAGGACCTAGGAAAATATTTTTCATGTTAGTGTAACTGGTTGTTCAAACAGAATTTCCTCCTTTCCTTTTATAGAATGATACTTCTCTCTAATGAAGCTAGTATGTTTTTTTAAAATTTATTTTTGTTAATGATTCCTCCTCCTCCTCCTTTTTCTCAGAAGGTGAATGGACCTGTTTAAATGTGGAAAATGAATATGATTGGGAATTAATGGTACACTCATAAGACTGAAGTGGTTTAAGAGTGGTGTGTAAAATTGTGAAAGAACTGGTATAATCAACTATTCACAATTTTCAATAATCACAATTTTCAATTGTGAATTACTTCTCCTTCCAAGGAAACCGCAGACTCCCAAGCTTTATATGCCAAGGGAATCATTGCACTGGGATATATATATCAGCTTCTGTGAACAATAACTGTATGTTATTTCAAAGTAGATCTGGCCCACCTAATCCCAGGAATAGATGTCTTCCTTTCCCATTGGCTACTTCTTATACTGCATATCGGGCAAACAGAAAACAGGTACTTTTTAATCCTTTCAAAAACTTGGTGCTTCTGCCCAGAATGTTTCTTTACAAAAGTTCTCATTCTTCTGCATTCTCAAGGGAATTGTTGAAAGCCTCTGTGGTTTCCTTTGCTTTTTCCATGTTTCTTAGTACATCCAGATTCCTTCCTATTCCAACACAAACTTTAACAAACACAATGTGAAGAGGCATTTGAATATGGATATACATGAATTTGTTGAGATTTTCCATACTTTGGCATTTTCATTCTTTAGGTAAGCATCTGGCCATCCCTTCAAATGTTAAATTAAATACTAATTTGGAATTCTATGGGAAACTCAAAGACACCTTGAAGGTAATTTTGCTGAAAATTAACACCAGTCCCTTCCAACAAGGCCTGGAGGTGGTGTCTTTGCTCCCCCTGCTGACCAGACACAATACTGCTTGCCTCTTTGGAGTGTTCCTGTCAGGGTTTCTCAACCTTGGCAACTTTAAGATGTGTGGACTTCAACTCCCAGAATTCCCCAGCCAGCTATTTATCATTATCATTATTTATCATTATTTATTAAAATAAAAAATAATTCTGGCTGGGGAATTCTGGGAGTTGAAGTCCACACATCTTAAAGTTGCCAAGGTTGAGAAACCCTGGTTCCTGTCTTGGACATTACAGGGTGGAATTTAAGGGTAGGTTACCTAGCATTCTATTGTGTTTCTAATTAATTATCCACTATGGTTTACGATGCCAGCATCTCTACAAAGAAATCTGATGCAGTATCAAAATCAACTGGTATCAGTACTATAAATATCCTTAGCTTGTTTTAAAGGTGATCTCTATAAGAATATACTTCCAGAGACACTTACCTGCATAAGCAGAATAAAAAGTGAGGAAAGCAGTTAGATTTGGTTTGTCTGATTTGCCAAAATTGCCAAGGTGTATCTGGTGCATTTTCAAAGTGCTGAAGCTAAGTTTAAGGATAAGGTCCTCGAATGGCTTCTGCCTATAAAATTATCCCCAAATGACCAATAAGCTTAGTCTTCATATTATGGCATTGGTGCTCCTTCTTCTCTAGAGAAACTAACTTGTAGTTTAATTGCTGGAGAAAAGGAAAGCACAAACCAGTAAGAATTTGGACAGGGATCTGAATAATAATAAACTCAGCACCTAATTTAACACAGCTCCCTCTTTACCGCACACACATCATTTTTGTAGAGCTCCAAAAGTATGAAAATTACTTCGTTAAGTTAAATGAAGTAGAATAAAATAAAATGGAAAACTTTGCTAGTTGTGTTCTTGAACTTCCAGAAACCTATCATTCCATTTAAAAATGTGATTTAAACCCACACAGCAATAATACCACAAATCAACCATGATACTTTTATAGTGTTTGCAATTCCCAGACTTTAAATTTACTTCCTGCTTCCTCTGATGGATTAATTTATACATGTTGAGAAAAAGAGCAGATGTATCCAGAAACAATCTCTTTCCAAACAAAAAGACCCTTTTTTAAACTCTGTAATTTTCTGTTCTCAGCCACACACAATATCAGTTTGAAAGCTCTATGCACAGAAGTTTATAAACAGATGGTGCACTGACTATAGGATTCTAAAACCTGGTGCATTGTAGAGATGAGATGAATTAAGAAATCTACTGAATTACAGAAGGATAGCTACAGGAGTTTGGGAGATATATATAACATCTCCTAGTTCCTTGACAGAAATCTCTCTGAAGTGAATTAGAGTTTCCACTTATCCTGCATTCAATCCTGCCACCAGGATCCATAATGAAAAGACAATCTACCCATATACTATGTTTGCTATATTTATCTGAAGTATTTATTAATCAAACTTATAGACCACCTGTAAGGAAGTGATTAAAATTATTTTATATGCTTCGAAATGAATCCTAGGTTCTAGAACTACTAGTTAAGAAAACTAGTTAAATCAGTATAAGGTTGCAGTGGAGAATACCCTTGTTAAATATCATTTGCAGGAGAACAGCACTAAAATCTGTTTCTCATACAAGGTAACTGTTATTTGATTTTTTTTAAAAAAAACAATGTTTTGAGTGTTCTGAGAGTTATTGTGGGTCCAGAATGAATATTATTTCCCCTCTTTTTAAACTGGCTCAAAAGCAAAGCTATTAAAAACAATTCAGCTGATGAGTCTATATATACAGTGCATCTGTGGTTACCATTTTGGTTCTACATATATTATTCCAAATGTACTAATCCGATACACATACATCTAGAAGGAAGCAATTATATAACATACATCAAAAAATAATGATGAACATATTTTTTATCTCATCTATCTTTCTTTACTGGAACTATTTTTTCTTCTGTTATCAAAACCAATTAGTCACTTATCATGCTATGCTTTTGACATCCTAAATACAATGCATATTTTAGAGGGCATTAACGTTAAGCTACAGCATACGTTTCAAGGTATAGGAAAATATGCCAGTCCAGTAATGATTATATCTCCTAGGTCAGTGCAGATCTTCTAGTGAACATTTTACTTCCACCAAGATTCAAGTGATACACCCCTTCCGCAAAACAAAACTTTGAAGTGGCACCCAATTTCTAAACAGTGAGATGGAGTGGCCATATCACTTTAGTTCACTGGATAACTTCACAGCAAGGTCCCTTGCTGAAGTAGATCTGACTTCTGTGATACTTTGTCACATTGAGCCATATCAGTGTACGTCCCTGATTCCAGTATTTCATCGAGGGGGATCCCTCTAGGTCCTAGGGATTAAGGATTAGAGTTGACATAGCATATTGTTGTTTAAACCCATTCATTTCTTGCTTATTTAACAAGCTATGGTTTAAAATTGTGTCTTACTGTATTATATGACCCAAGTTATTGTGGTTTAGAAACTATAGTTTATGGCTTAGCATAGTGTGTGAAGTCAGCCACTTTGGCTTATAAAATTAACATGGTTTAAAAATTGTGGCTTAATGCAATGTGTGAACCCCAAGTTTACATATTTCTCTGCCCATCTCCCCATCTATACCAGTTACTGCCAGAAATATGGCATTGACCTGACTTGAAGTGCTCTCATTCATATTCACACAATTCTTCCTAGTTCTGATCTCCAACTATGCAAAGACTGCATAAACTAGGACTAATAAGAAGAGAGATTTTATTTAAAAAATCACAGTAGAATATAGCATTTAATTCGGACACTGTTACCTAGACTTATTAATACAAGTACTTATCCTTAAAAGTATTCACAGCTGTGATTAATACTTCAACATCAGAGTTACCATTTCAGTATAAATTTTCAGTAACAACTTCACTTGGCAAGCAGACTGAAAGTAAAGTAGCAAAAAGAAATGTGTCAATTTGAAATGAAAATACCAATTGTCTAGTTGGTATGCACTTGCACAAAAATACAAACAATTTAGAATCATCCTGGCATGGAAGCAGAAGATAATAAAAACAAGGAAAATCAAATTCAACACATTTTTTCCCCTCCTTCCTAAATACCCTTTTGAACATTTATTTTTTTTTTTAGGGTAATTGTCATTTCTAACAATAAGTAGTGATAGTTCATCTTCTCAATAATCTTCAGGATTATAGCTGTTGGATACTTCTATGATTCTGGCTTGTAATAAATAGAGTGTGTATTTACAGTACAGTATGCTTTATTCCATAGCAATAATACAGCTGCCAGATGAAAGACTGACTCTGACTTTTTCCTTATAGAACTAGAGGGACTCAATCATGAACAAAGGGTAATGAGGAGATGCTGATGGAGATGAGATGAGGAGAGGAGAGGCAACCTTTTCTGGCCTGGGGATACATCAAAACTTCCCTTTCTGGGAGCTGCAGGATATGGTGATGATGTCATCCAGGTAGGTGGGCCTGTTTTGTTTTATTTCCCTTGGGGACTGGGGACCTAAGAGGTGACTGGTAATTTAAGCTATGCAGAGCTGCATGGCATTTTGCTTTTGCCCTTCAACCTCCCTCCAAATGAGAAAAACTGCCTGGTGGGTGTTTTTTTTGGGGGGGAGGGGTTGTGATTATGTGGTATAATGGATGACTTGAGCAACTGAAAGTGAAAGGACTGCACAAAGCAAGTTTCAGCCTCCCCCCATGGGAGGGGCACGTTCTGGGGTTGTAAATGGGATGCAGGGGACCACCCACAAATTGCCAGGCCCTGCTCTAACTGGTTCTCTGGCTAATTTAAATGTTGTCCAGTATATTCTGCTATAGAATTTATGTCTAACTATTGGCTGCGTTCACACAGCACTTTAATCCACTCCATGTCTTTGTGCTCCCTTCACTAGAACAGGCAGTTTCTCTCTATTAGGGAGTGATGGTGTACTCAGCCTGTGAGCTGGAGGTACCCTGTACCTTTTGTTTACAATTGAGGAAGATGTCCAGTAGTTCAGTAACGACAGCTCGAAGACGGGGCTTCTGTCAAAACCACAGCATCGCACTGTAAAGGACCAGAGCAGCAAACACAATCTATGAATTTAACCAACAGGCTAAACTGTATCCCCAGTGGTAATAGTGATCAAATAAATTCTTCCTCGTTCATGGTTGATAAATTGTTTTTGCTGGTCACAAATATTGGCAGCTACTAGAATAAAACTGCATGTTAGCATGTTTCAATGACATTACATTATAGTTGTTAAATTTTGAATCCAACATTCTGTCTAAATCATCACAGCTTTATTGTGGTTTTCGCTTAATAGAGTTTCATGATAAAGCATGTATAGCAGTTCAAGATACACTGCATTAAATGTATCTGTAACGTTAAAACTTTTTAAAATAGATGTGGTCCCGTTATTTCTTTGCCAGCCAGAGCAATGGCTATTACAGCTCATGGGACTGAGGCAAGAGCAGGAAACATGATGTTCACTTACAACCACACAAGGCAAAGTGCCAGCTGACAGTCTGGTTTCTCTTTCTCTCAAGTCTCATCCACTGAAAGGTGCGCCTTCTTATCTTACATGTGGCCCAGGAAGTTGCAGTGCTCTGAGAAATGCATGAGGCTTAGTATGAGAGTGGGCTGAATTCCAAATAACCAGATGAAGACTGAGTATCTGGGACAGGCCTGGCTCATTTTTAAGACTAGTTTTTAAAATGTTGCATCATTCTGAAGAAACCCTACAGCAGAACAGAAGTTTTAAACCTGTCTGTCTGCCAAAACGAAAGAAAATATGCAGATGTGTAACAAAAAAAAAAAAAAAACCCAAACCAAACCAAAAAGAAGGAAGGAAGGAAGGAAGGAAGAAAAGCTGTCATAGAGTATTAAAGCCAGATGTTTTCTTTCTCCATTTCTTCTCCATTTTATCCTTCAACCACTTCACCTGACAAATATCCTACACTTTTGTAGTTATTTATAGGTGCAGCTGTCCTGTGTGGATTGAGGCAGAGTCCTCTCTCTTTTTCAGTAGATATATATTAAAATATATAATTACAGAATAAAATGTGATGGTTGTTAGATAAAGCATTTTGCTCTCAACTCCATATATTAACAGCTTCCATTTATCTCCCCTTTCTTAGGACATTTTCAGGGACAAGTTGAATTCCAACTGGAAGTATCATTAAAATCAAGCCACAATCTTTTTGATGAGGCAATTGTTTGTTTTGACCACAGTGGTGGTCCCATTTCCAAAAAACAGACTCAGGCCAAAGTCAGACAGATGTAAAATACTGCACTTCAAGGCAAATTTGGAAAACAGGAAACTGGTTTATATTACTGGATCTGTGAACCTGTTTTGAGTGCAGAGTTAGATAAAGAGGCTTGGTTCCCATATAATTGTCTTCATTTATCTTTAAGGAGGAAGTTTTTATGGGCCTCTGGCTTGCTTCCTTGAGGCTTCACAAAGGATCTTTCAGGCAGATCCTTTTACTTCTCATGCATTCTCCTTCTGTCGTGGGGCCAACCTTCTTGCTGGTTCTGGAATCAGTCCAATTCTGGAAACCAGCCCAAGTCCAAGAACCCACTGTTCTTCCATAATGTTTTTAACGTTTTAGTTTTTGCAATACAACTTACATCATATTTAGAGGCTGCCTTTGCAAGCTTTCCTCTGCTGTACATTTTCACCAGGTTTATCTCCCTTAAAACACTTGTTAACACCTTCACACATCCAGACTGAATTTACAAAAAGCATGATATGAAATGTCATAATTTGAAACTTTGGTTAGCATAGAATAATAGCATAGAATAGCATCTAGCAGACAAATCCCTCCAATTTTGTTGAAGTTAAACTCCAGTTGGGTAGATCTAGATGATATGGCAGAGGCATGGTCTGGCCTGGTTATCTGGGAGGAGTTTGACCCTGTAACTCCTGAGAAACTGGACAGGATCCTCAGGACTGTTAACCCAGTCACCTTTTTATTACAGCCTTCTCTCACTTGGCTTGTGAAAGCCACTCAGGAGGTGACATATGGTGGAGTCTATGTGATGGTGTCAGCCTCCTTCACAGAAGGGGTGGTTCTACCAGCCTTGAAGGAGGCATAATCTGCCCCCTCAAGAAATCATCACTGGACCCAACCATCATGGACAATTTTCATCCAGTCTCCAATGTTTTCTTTTGGGGAAAGTTTGTTGAGAGTGTGGTTGGGTTGCAGCTACATAGGGCCCTGGATTAAATGATTTATCTGGACCTTTTCAGTCTTTTCAGTGGGTTGCCTCAGGTCTTGATGTTCTCGCCTCTCATGTTTAACATCTACATTAGGCCTTTGAGGGTGGTCACCCATTACTTTGGGGTTAAGTATGCTGATGATGTTCCATTTACATCTCAACCCTTGGCCAATCAAGCAATACTGTTGGTCTTGAATGGGGTTGCAGTGCTTTGCTCAGGACTACTGTGCAATCTGTGGGTCTTCCTGGATTCTCAGACCTGCTTGAGAAGCAGGTGGTAGCAGGTTCTCCTCATAGTCACTCATGCCTTGGTCACTTCATGGTTGAGCTATTGCAATGTTGTCTACACAAGGCTGCCCCTGAAAACCACCTGGAAATTACAGCTGGTCCAGAATGCAGTAGCATGAACAGTGACAGGGAAGTCTTACTATGCCCATATAACACCCCTGCTATGTGAATAGCACTGGGTGTCAATTGGCTTCTGGGTGCAATTCAAAGTGCTGGATATTACCTATATAACCCTACAAGTTATAGGACCTACTCATTTGAGGGACCCCCTGTCTCCCACAATGTCTGCCCATCCTGTTCACTCTAACAAGACTGTCTTGTTTTGGGTCTCATCAATTAAACAATGACATCTAGTGGGACCCAGGAAGTGGGCCTTCTCTGACTCTGCCCCTGTCCTTTGGAACAACCTTGCCCCAGAGATCCATATGGCCACTGACTTGCTCATCCTCAAGTGGTCTTCAAAAGGTTGTTCCCTACCCCCAGGCTTTAGATTAGGTTATTCAGGCAAGTCCCTTTTAGTTGGAGATGATACTGAGGTATGTTAAATGTTGTTGTTCCCCTCATAAGTTTGTTGTATTTTTATATAATGTTGTAAGTTTGTTTTCTGTATAATGTTGTTGTTTCTTAAACTTGTGAAGCTGTCCAGAGTACTTTCGGAGTTGGGCAGTCTAGAAACCAAACAAACAAACAAACAAACAAACAAATAAATAAATAAATAAATAAATAAATATGCTACTACGAGATGTTGAACTATTTCCAATTATCACCTGTAACAGCCCCATTGCATTTTTGGAAGACTTCTTTGGATGAAGATCAAGATAAAACTCTTCACATATATAAATAAATATAATATCTACTAAAATAGACCTCTCACTAACTTTTGTTGCCAACAACAATAATGTCTTTTCAGGCTATCTCTCTAGAACTATATTTGGAGTGCTATTTCCAATACATCTGCTAATACTACAGAAGCAACTCTTATGGAAAGAGGTGCCAAACTGCATAAATCACACACAAACTGAGCTTACAGAGACAATAACTATCAGAGACAAATAAAGATTTTAACTAGCACACATACTGAAATAAAACAAAGGGGTGTTTGCCAATACCTTTGGACTTATCCCCACTGCCTGGTTGCCCCATAACCAGAACAGTCAGCAAACATTTCTAGAGGGCAGAAATGGATGAAGTCACAACAGTTAATAACTGAAAAAGTTTACATGTTCCTCTTTAGAAAAAGGAGGGGCTGAGGACATCTCCATGGCCTATGTCAGGGACTGGCAGCCTTCTTCCCCATAGGGGGTAGAGGCTGTGTTTGTGTGTGGATGGCAGGCCACTCTCTCCCTCTCTCTCAGGTGAATACACTGTTATTTGGGAGGACACTCTGGGGCAAACCATAGAGAGACATTTCTTTATTAGAGGAAAGAATGAAAGGCATGGCCAAAGGGGAAAATGAGAGCATGGCCAAAGAGTCTGGAGGAAGAATGAAGAGACTTCAGTAACCAAAGAAACACCACAGGCTGTGTGGATATGATATTTCTTTTTGGGACTATGGGCCAGATGATTTCAGGTGGCAGGGCACGTCCAGCCTGTGGGCCGTTGGTTGCCACATTGCAATAGTTCAACCATGTAGTGACCAAGGCATGAGTGACTATGAGGAGAACCTGCTACCACCTGCTTCTCAAGCAAGTCTGAGAATCCAGGAAGACTCCCAGATTCCACAGGAGCCCAATATGCAGGTAAGAATTGTCTTGCTTTAGATAAAGGATGTTGATTCTCTCTCTTGGATGTAGCTATCAATCTTGTGAATGCCAGGTAGCATTACAATAATCTCTTAAACTAGTTATATATGAGACACTTTTACTTCAGTGACTAGAAAAATGATAGAACACTGCAACCTTGAACTTTTCCTTTTTAAGTCATCAAGGAAAGCAAAGTAGATAAAGGAAACAGTAATTTAAAAAAAGTTTTGCTAGGGTTTTGAATCAGTGACCTCTTGCATCAAGGCAACACTCTTGTGCTCTTTTAATACTGAGAATAAAGAAGTCTTAGAAGCTCATATATTAGGATGACTGTTGCTCAGTTAAGGTGGTGTTCTGCCTTCTGTGAAGGAGCCAATGAACTTCTGAAGCTAATCTGTAGGAAGTAAAGTGCTCCACCCAAAATGGACAAGAGTTCTTGAGGCAATGTAAGAGGAAAAGGCTACTTTCAAACCGCAGACCAAATCTGCAACAGAAGGTGGGTGAGTAAGTCCCCTGCTCTCAAAAAATAGTTGCTCTCCTGTTTTGTGGATAAGGCAGCTAGGCAGTGTGGATAAGCCCTTTGAGAATAAAACCTGACCTTGAAAACTCATAAAAGCAATATGAATGTCCTGGTTGGTAACCACAGCCAGGAGTGAGTTTGCCTGTTACTTCAGTGAACTTGCTGCATTCATTTCTGGAAAAGTATCCAGCCATGCTGGCAAGTATTTAACTTGTGTTATGTTTGTATCATTATAATCTGCATTCCATGGAGCTAAAAGTTCTGTGAAGTTTCAGCTGCTTCAGGATTTGGTGACGAAACTGTTCACCAGTGCCAATTATGAAGACCCTTTGGATCCTTTATTACAGCAGTTTCCCTGGCTGTCAGACTAATTCAAGTATGAATTATATTGCCATTGGCTATGACAGACCCAAATGCATGAAACTAGGGTTGTGAAATTGTCCCTGAAGAGAAAGGGGTTACCCATTCTCAGTGCGGGAAAGCAGGAGGGAAAAGTGGAGGTGAATGAAATGGGAGGTCACCTTAATTTTCAGGAGATGGTTGCCTGATATTTCTTACATGAAACTTCTAGAAGGAGAAGAGCTCTGCCAGGAAAACATGAAGGGCTTTATTATAATTATTTAATTCACTAAAGAGACAGATAGCTCTTAGCCATCTCCTTCAAGATGAAGTTAACATTTCTGATGTTCTCCCAATAGTTTAGGAGAAAATCTTTTATTCCTTGTGAAAAACATGGGGGAAAAAATCACCATATAGGTCTTGCAAAAAATAAATAATTTCTGGATGCAGAAGCAGGAACTGGTCAGTAAAACATGGAACCAAGATGCCAAAAGGACCTTCTGTTGGATGCCATCTTTTCCATTAACAGCATCTGGAGGGGCCCTTGTTTGCTTCTTGTCAATATTGGACTGTTGTTCGGGATGTTGGAAAATATATTCTCTGGCTGCAATCAGATTGCATTCCAAAGCTATTTTAAGTGATGTGATATATTAAGAAAGATCTACACACACATACACACCACACACACATTTATTAGGTGTTCAGTATATCCTATATTTCCTCAAGAGCTCAGGGTGGCATACCTCCTCCAATTTTTTCCTACGGCACCACTGCTATGGGACAGGTTGGATTAAGAAGAATGACTAGGTAAAAATAATCTATTGAGCTTCCATGGCTGAAGTTGTACTAGAACGTGGGTTGCCCTGGAGTTAGTTCAACACTTTAAGTACTACACCACTCTGGCTTCAACAAAATATCTTATCTTAGTGATTAATACTAAATGCAAACTGTATGTTTTGCATTTATTCCAGTAAACTAATTGAATAAGTTCCATTTTCCTTTATTTGATAGCCTAAAAAATTTACAAATGATTTTATTAATCGATGGAGTTCTATACTGCAATATTATTCCATATATAGAATCTGTGTTACGATGTGAAATGTTAATATGGCAATGTTTGTTTAAAAAAAAACCCTAAAAAGCTGTTTTTATCTTGAAGGAAAAGAAGAAAGTGTATGTCCTCGGGGAAGTTGCTATATTGCCTTTGTTAGTATTCAAAACACTTATATGTCTTATATTATCCAGTGCTTATACAGCAACTGTGTGTAGCTAAAATCACTATGCTTTTGAAGAAATATAAACGTAAGAATGACTGTGTCACCCAAATGCTTTATTACTGTTTGTTTTCTTCATATCTGAACACACTTCAGTGGACCCCTCTTCAGTTTTAAATGTTAGGAATGCTTATTACAACTGACGCTCGATTGCTGTTGTGCAAGGAAGCACAATGGACATTCTGGCAAAACAATGTTATACTTGCAAGTCTAAAGGAAGACACTGGCTTTCCATCATTGATAAAAACAATCATTTTGTCACGCAGTGGATGAGAATACTAGGTGAGGATGGGGTCTGGAATTCCTAGTTAGATATATGCATATCTTTTCTGAACTTCCACACTGAGCCTCCTAAAAGCCTGCATATACAATACATTTTGTAGCTTTATTTAGGCAGAAAAATGAAAGAAAATGGGGTATATGGCTGAGTTGGCAGAATAGGCTGTATGCCGTCAAATTACTACTGAATACTGCAAGTCAAAACCCTTTTTTCATTTATTAATTCATATATCATGTATATCCTGCCTTTCCTCTTAGAACATCAAGGAAGTTTCCATGGGTACCAGGGAACCTGAACCTGAACCTCTCTGCTCCTAATTCAACATCTTAACCCCTTCATCACATTAATTCTCCCTGCCATTTAAAAAGAAAACAATTATTTACAAATAGAAAATAAAACAAATTCAGGCACCTTGTTTATTTTCCATGAACTTGATAAATACATTTTTAAAGCTGACTAAATGGCTAAATGGCTGAATGTATACTTCTACCCTGGCTCTAATCCAACATGTTTTTCATTACACCACAGTTAGTATTTGTCTGTAACTTTTTAAAAAAAATTCTGCATAGCACATTGTATATTCTGCTAATTTTAGATATAGGCTGTTCTTTTTTTTTTAACTATTGCACTTATTTTTAATGCAATAGTAGAAAAGAAAGAACCTATATCTAAAATTATTTTTAAGAGCAATGCTTTAAAAAAGAAAATATCTATTATAAATAGATATTTTAAACAGATATTTTAAACATCTATTATAAATAGATATTTTAAACAAAACTGACACAAGCGTATTACATATTTTGTATTTATGTACTTCAGTAAACCCAAAGAAATAGGTACACATACATTTTATCTTTTTTTCTTCATTAATGCTTTCTCTATCCATAGTTCACATTCACTGATATTCAGATTTAGTTCTATCATCTGTCTGTCTGTCTGTCTGTCTACTCTCTATATTAGAAAGCATTCAGCATGTAACTTATTTGGAGAGGAAATAAAATGAACTGTGCATTTTGGGATTAAAATAAATAACTATTAAGTGGAGTAGTGAGATTGTTCAAAGAGGTTTGTATTTGCCAGGACTGGAACAGCATCTGTCAGTTCCCCCACCTTGGCTTGTCTTCAAACAGGAGTCTTTCCTGTGTATAAGAAATTGGGCATTTCAAGATTATAAAGCTCAACAGCTGCCTGCAGCACCATCATTTGGTACTAGAAACACATTGGCAGAATGGCTGAACCACAGTACCAAGCCAACATTTGAATTACAGAAGTTTCTTCCTGTGCAAGGAAGTCCTAAAAAGAAGATGCAGCTGAAAACATGAAATGGCAGGCCAGAGTTGTAACATGTCTAAGCACAAAGCGCCTTCAAAATCTGTAGTTCAAGAAACACTTTCTTTTTAGGACTTCACAGCAAAATAAAGACTTCCTCATCCAATTGTTAGGGTGAATCTTTCTTCACTTTTATGAATTTTCCCAGTTTTTATTTTGAAACTAGCACTGTTCCTATTTATAGATTGAACTGCCACTTCTCTCTTAATCAAATCACACATAATAATTGCTGCTTAGAACCAGTTTCCTAAACTTACTAAAAGGCCAATAGTATGTGGTGGGGAACAGAACTGATTCTTAGTAATAGAGCAAAGTTAAGTCACTTCCTCCTTGAAATAAGCTAGACTGCATAAATTCCTGTGCAATACAGGTAGTCCTCACTTAATGACCATTTGTTTAGTGATTGTTCAGACCTACGACAATGCTGAAAAAAACAACTTACAACCAGTGCTCACACTTATGACCGTTGCATGTCCCCATGGTCACATGATCATGATTTGGGCCCTTGGCAACCGGCTCACATTTATGGCCGTTGCTGCATCCCATGGTCATGTGATAACCATTTTTGACCTTCCCGGCCAGCTTCTGGCAAGTGAAATCAATGGGGAACCATGTGATTTGCTTAATGACCATGTGGTTTGCTTAACGACCAAGGTGATTTGCTTAATGACTGCTGCATAAAAGCAGGTAAAATCAGGTTGGATTCACTTAATGACCGCTTCGCTTAGCAACCAAAATTCCAGTCCCAATTGCGATCGTTAAACGAGGACTACCTGTATTCTGCAACATTGAATAAAACATAATATGTAATACATTATCTACTTTTAGAAGTTATGGTCATGACTAGACATTAGCTGCTATCACAGGGTCAATTTTAATTTTTTTGGCACCCTATAGAGCTCTGGCGTGGGCTGGTCCATGAAGTCACGAAGAGTCGGAAGCGACTAAACAAATAAACAACAAACATAGAGCAAAGAAGGATTTATTGTGGGTTTACACAGCCTTCCTGTAAAAATATCAAACTTAAGAGAAGCATGGATTGCTAAAAATTAAAAGACAAATATGATTTTCAAAAGTCCAAAATGTTTTATTTGCTTTTGGGTTTTTAATTTAAAGAACAAATTTTATTTTTTATTGTCCTAAAGATCCCTCATAACTGCACAGTGCGATGCAATCCCTTTCACATTTATTCAGACATATGTTCCACTGAGTTCAACAATATTTATTTCCCAGATAAGGGAAAGGGATGTAATAATTATCTAAATAACTCTATTTTGTGAAGCATATTGATCTCATGTAGAGACTTCTAGTAAATTAAATGTTTCTCAATTTGAGTCCTTTGGCTTAAATATCAGGCTTTTAGAAGACATACCACATTCTTTCATAGTTTCCTCGACACAGTTTTCCTTAATTGTGAAAACTGAAATATTAAATGTGGAGGACAGAGTTCAAACAAATAGCAGTTATGTTCAAATTGTGCTGTTGTGGGCGATATGCCTTGTTTATTGTACCACCAAGGAATGTCTGTGTGGTTGAATCACATTCTATCTTGTTTTCAGTGTTATGACTTGAATGTCATAGACATTCTTGTTAGATTCTCTGACTTCTCTAGCTGTTGTACATTGACTGTAGCTAGCTATTGAAGTCTGGTACTTTATCAAACTTCAGTAGATGTTACTGTAACTTCTTTATTTCCCATGTGTTCTATATATATATATATATATATTCTTCAAAATAGTAATTAAGCTTATGTTTTAAAAATCAGCAGATTACATGAATATAATCTGGCTCTTTTTCATCTCTTAGGAATAGATTTTGGTTTTGCTGTTCTGGACAAATGGAATGTTCTTGCCCATATTCAGTGAATTCTCTGAAAATCACAACCACATCTCTGATAATAAGCCATTAAAAATGAACTTGGAACAGAGTATATGGACTTCTTTCCTGGATCATTGTGTGTTACCTAGCAGTAAAAGAGAATGGTGGACTAGGTTGCGTCTTGCACAATGTAGATGATTTCCTAACTGAGGTGTAAAAGTGCAGCTCATGGTTTTCCAGCATCTCTCTTGTGGCTCCCAAAACTAGAGTGGGTGGGGGTAAAATGACTTGCATGGTAGGGAGATAAGAGACAAAATGAAGTGGACTTGAGGAGAATCCTGAAAAACTTGCTGAATGACCCTGATAAAGCTATTATCTAAAGCTCTGTAAAGAGTGCCCAATGCATGGAATGTCACAACTGTTCCATTCTAAGCCCCCTCCTTCCTGGTCACATTATCCAAAGCAGGAAGTACATAGTCTACCTCATGCTTCACATTGCACACTTATACACCAACACCTTAAATGCACCACTCATCTAGGACATTATGATGCAGTGACAGACATAAAACTGAGAGCAAAAGTCATTCTGATTCAAGGATAAACCTGTTGATCATTGAAGTGTCTACTACTGCAAATATTTTTAAAATAAACCTCAGTAAGATCTTTTTTCTTCTCTATGCAACATTTCACAAGGGAAATTATCTGAAAGAGCTGTAGGATACCTGTGAACTGGATTTTATTTACATTTGCATTAGATATATTGATATATCTTCTCCCCCCAAATTGAATGCATTACACTATGTGGAATTTACTATTGCTACAACTCTCTCCATTTCTGGAGAGAGGTGTATAGAATTGCTCAGGAATTACTGAAGTTATTTGGCACACAAGTAGCTATCAGTGAATTAAAAATCTTCAATTTGATTTATTTCTAGTCTTAATGGTAATAATTGTGCATTTTTCATTTATGTTTTTCAATGTTTTGATTTTTTTTCTGTTAACCTTTGGGTGCCTTCTTTGTATGGGAAAAGTGGTTATAAAGCAAATGAATAAATAAATAAATAAATATTGGAACCATAAACTGGGTGGCATTGCTCTGATCATTATGATATGGTGTTTTTTTTCTCAGACCCTTCCTCTCTGCTTCCTACTTACACTGAGGGAACTAACCCTGGGATGGATTGTTCTTGAGAGGAAATATCACACAGTGATCTGATTCCTCAGCTTTAAACCCTTCTAGTTTAACTGCACCAACACATTTCTGCTGTTGAAGAGAAAAGCCTGGGGCAGCAATTCATAGTTCAAAATGTCATTTCTTCTTCTCTACCTGAACAATAGTATATAGTTACAGGGAAATACATTTCCATAAATATCTGCAAGTATGACCTGTAGGTTATCCTCTTTTTCTGTCTTCTGGTATTGGGGCTGCAGCAATCTCCCCAGGGTTACAGTGCTCCATAAAATACATCCCCCATGCAGGCATTGTGCCTAAGTCACATCAGAATCAGCTCAAAGAGGAAAAGACAGATGTAACATGTTCTATATATTTTCAGTATTACATCTCAAAAATATTTCTGTTATATTACTCCAACTAAATGGGTTAGAAGAAAAATGATCATTTTTCTTAACCTCATAATTCATTAGACATCTTTCAAGGCACAGACAGAAATATAACTGAATGCTGTTCATGATTCTGACAAAGTGGAAGAGACCCAAATTTAAACCTTCCTTTTGGCATCCTGCCTGTGTAATCAGTAAACTCTGCCCCCATCTCTTGCTCTTTTACCATGGAAACTCAAACAATGAATTGAACAGCTGTTTCTTTATTCATGGTATTATAGAAGAGCATTGTACATGTATTTTTAAAAGTGCCTTTTTTTCTATTTCATTTAAACTCTGGCTAAGACTTGAGAAATTGTTCCTTATTACAACTTGTAGAATCAATTAGAAATCAAAATTTAAAAGACATTATTTGTTGTCTCTCATTTTGTTCAGTTTGGACAATAATGTCTTGGGAAATCGCCTCTCCTCAATTTTCCCCCCATTTGCTGCTCCAGTGCCTCTCAATGGGCAACTTATTTCTTCATTCATCTGACATACTGTCACTTATCTGCCTGCTTGCATTCCCATGTGTGAGCACCTCTCTAATCAGAAATCAAGGCCAGCCAGTTCCTGGCACTATCGGACTAGGAATCCAAGCAAGAGGATTCATAAGAAAAGGAGTATAATGAAGCAGGGGGACCCATCCTTTTATGTATGTTGAAGTCTGGTTGAAGTTATACGTGGAAAGAGAACAAATAATTACAAATCATTTGAAAAGTATCTTTCTAAATCTGGAAGGAGTAAGAATGACTAGATCAGAAAATTAGAAACCCAAAGCTAGATTTATTTATTTATTCAATCAATCAGTCAACTTGAAAGCCACCTGACTCCAATCAACTCTGGGCAGCTTTAAAGCAAACAGAATATACAGTCAGATAAAATAAACAATAAATTAGATGGCAAATCTGGCCAACAGCAACATACATACAACCCTACAAGGGGCTCCAACCTGAAGCCTGGAAGAAGAGTGGCATCTTTAAGGCTCTACAGAATGCCTTCAGGGTGGGAGCCACCCGGATCTAAAGGAAATTTCATTTCAGAGGGCAGGTGCTGCCCAGAGAAGGTATGCTTCTGGGTTCCCAATAGATGGCACCATTTGATTGAAGTTTATCATCTTAAAATAACGATGATGATGATGATGATGATGATATTATCACCTTAAAATAAGAAGAATCAAATGCAGGTGAATAGAACAGGATTTTGGGGCACAGTTTAAGCAGTTTACTATGTACAAATCTTAAACCATAAACAGCATACATGTATACGAGTATGTAGAGGTAATCCTCATTTAGCAACCACAATTGGAACCAGCAGCTCAGTTGTTAAGTGAAGTGGTTCCTAAGTAAAACCACAACTTACGATTTTACTTCAGCTTTCCTTTGCTTTACAGGCCTGTGAAGATCATAAATGCAAGAATTGGTCGTAAAGTTACTTTTCCCCACCGTCATAACTGCGAATGGTCGCTAAACAAGGCAGTCACTAAACAAGGATTACCTGTATGTACGTGGGCATACAGTACCATTTATTTGTCTAGACAATTTTTGTATTGCACCAAGCATACTGGGTGGATAACAGTAAAACAAAAAAAATTCCTGTAAAATTTAACACTTTCAAACCAACATAACATAGCTAAAAATGGTCGCCATCAAATAATCATCTCAGATCAAATGCTTGGAAAAAGTATGTGTACACACATAGAAAGCACACACACACAAACACTTTCTTCAAAGCAGAATTCCCTCTGAATGACCGAAATTAAAGCTTGAGTATCCTAGAATCTTTTGAGAGATTCAGTGTTTTTCAGAAAAATCTATTTATTTGTTTGTTTGTTTGTTTGTTTATTTATATTTCAAATTTCTGTCACTGTCCATGTCCCCCAAAGGGGGAGTCTAATCTTTTAATCTATAATCTATAGATTAATCTATAATCTTTTAATCTAT
Source organism: Candoia aspera (assembly GCF_035149785.1). NCBI lineage: Eukaryota > Metazoa > Chordata > Lepidosauria > Squamata > Candoiidae > Candoia > Candoia aspera. Next base: position 230,279,495 of record NC_086154.1, read on the forward strand.
AATCTACAATCTATCTTTTAATAGATAGATTATAGAAAGAAGAGAGTTACATTGTAACCATAGAATAAGAGGTAAATTTATAACTATACTTATAACTGCTGTAAAGAAGATCGAAAGCTACTTCTTTATATCTTTTTTCTTTCCTTTCTATTTTTCTTTTACTTTCTTTTACTTTTAGCCTTCTCCTTGATTTCTTTCTTTTTCTTTCCTTACTTTATATTAGTTTGTATTAGTTTTTATCTTCTTTTTAAAAAAAAATCTTTAATAAAAATTATACACATTTTTCTTACTATGTACATCAAAAACATTGGAATGAACAACAAGAAGGGACATTTTATCATGCTTGGTGGACATGAAAAAAAGCTAAAAAAATTTGGATTCAAATATGAACTTTGATACAGAGGATATTAAAGATTAATATTCACTTGAAACCAGGACTTTTCCTTTTAGGATTAATGGATAAACAGAAAAAAACCATGGAAGACTGTTTCAGTATATGATTACTGTGGCAAGATTACTATATGCACAGAGATGGAAAGATTCAACACTACCCACTAGGGAGGAATAGTTGGTGAAGTTGACAGATTTTGCTGTAAGAGATAAATTGACTTCTTTGGTTAAAGACACCGTCTACATTTACTGGTGACTGGAAGACCCTTACAGACTTGGTTTTGAATGAACTTGGTTTTGATGACTAGACAGGACAGATTATAGAAAGAAGAGTAATAGGATGTACTGTTAGAGAGAGAGGTTAAAATATATTGTACTTGTAACTGCTGTGAGGAATATTGGAAGCTACTGCCTTATATATTTATCTTCTTTCTTTTCTATTTTTCTTTAACCTTTTTTCTTTTCTTGCACTTTCTGCTCTTTCTTTGATCTCCTTTGTTTCCCCTTTTCTTTCTTACTTTTTTACTTTATATTAGTGTTAGTTTTTAATTTTCTTGTTTAAAAATTTAATAAAAAATATTAAAACATTATTGTAATGAAAATATACTTTGACTCTGTATTGTGATCTCTTTATGGTATTTGAATTTCTTAGTGGTCTAGGGTGCAGAAGCACTTTTACTGTTAAAACTACTGTATGTATTAGAGATACCATATTCTTTAATATATCTGTATGAAAACAATTTATTTCAGTGGCATGAAAAGTGAAATCAAGCAACCACACACTGGTTCCAGCTTCTTCACTAGAACATATTTACATAACATCTAATGTGAATTAGCCACCTCAGTGTTCAAGAGAATGTTGGTAGATCTTTCTGTTTATGATGAATGATCATTAGTCAAATCCATCTGATGGCTGATATATTCCTTCTGACAAAGTTCCCATCCTTTCAGTTAATACTGAACAAGAAAGACTTCCTTTGAGTTTACTGAAGCTTTCTTTTACTCAGTATTGTGATAAGCCTTTAGTGCTTACTTAATGTCTACCACTAAGATTTTGTCCAGAGCCCCACTCATTTAGGTAGCTTGGTGAGACTTCTGTAGATCCTCTCCTGTACTGGGATAAATGTTATGACTGTGTGCTACTGACTTCTAACTTAATTAAAAGGCACCTTGTTTCAAGCATTTAAGACAGCAAGAGATTGTTTTGTCTACCTACCTACATCACACCAAGTAAGCAGGAAGAGCTGACTGACTTAACATGGACAGCAAGCCACCTTATCATTTTGTAAATAAAGTCTGCCCTGCATTTCACACTGCTGCCTTAATTCCAGTTCCAGCCTCTCAAAATATTATCAGTTATTCAAAAACACTTTGATCATCTGAGTTAGTGGTCCTGAAACTCACATTAAAAAGTTATTTTTTTCCTATAACACTAAGCAGTCACTATAGGAAAATAAAAGCTTTATTGCTTTATTTATTTTACAGTTTGATACCATTTTAAGGTCATTAGAGTAGACATAGTATAACACAGAGGACAGTTACTTCCTGCTTTATAAAATACAGTAGGCAGAAGCAGTTTTGTATAACTGCCTAAATCTAAATACTTTAGATCAAAGTCTTACTAATTTTAATAGAGTCTATTTCCATAGCTTTTTTCCCCTCAAATCATGTTTTATAGTAACAAAGAAAATTATTTAATTGCTTCAGTTTGGGGTATGCTATTTATGTGATAATTTATGGAACACAGCAAGTCTTGATTTAAGTTTGGGGGGTAGTGAGGGAAACACATAAACTCAAGAACACCCACAGAGCAATCTTACACTCCACGTGAGAAAGCTTATTACAGAATGACTACCTTTTTGATATGTACGATGGAAATGAAATACACAAACAGGAAATGTGAACAATAACACTTAAAAGATGCATGCAAAAAGGCCATTAAAATAAGTGCTTCTCATTTTCCAGGCAGATTTTCCTGCAAATGGAGATGAGTGATTCCCCTGAGTAGAATTGGAGACACTTCTTCTCACTTTATGAGTAGAGTGGGATATAGGAGAGGGAGGTTAGAACCATTTTGCACAGGACAGGGAATTGGGATAGATGATCTCCAAGGATCTTTCCAACCCTTACATGGTTTATGATTTACTTTCAGAAATATCAGATAGAACACCAAATACACTAGTTTCATTTACATAGCAAAGGCACAGGGAGACATTTTCAGCACTCCATCTTGTCCCATAATTGCACCCAGCCTTTGTGTTCCTGTGAGGGATATTTTATCCAAGCTGTCCCAGTTGTTGAAATGGAATGGAGCTGGCTGATGGGTAGCTGTGTTTATAAGTTATAGAAAATTATAATATATTTACGTAGCCATTCATGTCCTGCAAGCAAGCTGTTCAAATTTTATTCAAAGTTCTCCTTATGTGTGCAAAATTCTCTTTGATCCCTTCCCTGTAATTTCCTCCATGTGAACTTTAAGTGTAGGTGCAGGGGAATATTAGAGGTGGTTTGGTGGGATGCTCATAGGAGACCCTTGTTAAATTTGGGGGGGGGGGATTATCAGACCAGCTTGTGAAAAAAGTAGTTTGATAAAATGTAATGTTACAACTATGCAGCTGGTCAGATACAGCAAAGCAGAGGGCTCAGAAAGACCCACTCACTACCACCTGGTCTTGTCTGCTGGGCAAAGGAACCAGATCCCCTGCAAGGGCTGCAACCTGATCCTGCATAAGAGGTGCAGGGTAGGAGGGTACATGCAGAAGACCTGAGAGCAGCAGGCTCATGCACCGTTACTTAGAGGCAATATGTCTTTCTTGACTTATGTGGTTCCAGGAAAAAGAAATTGAGAGAAAGAGGATGTTTTTGTTTTTCTGGACCAGCAAGTAATGACTGTTCCTGCCCCCACAAGTGTGATTAGAAAGTTCCTTGTTAACAAGCTGGCAGCACATCCTTGTGAAGAAGTTATTCTAACTGGAGTAGAGTTTATAAACTGGTAATAATATGCCGAGAACAGATGACTTGAACTATATCCTGTTTTCTCTCATGGCAACACAGGCAGGTTGGCAGCCAGTACAGAGATGCCTCTTATTTAACTTTTCCTTTCCCATTTAATCTAAACTGGAGGAACTTCTCTTGCCAGCTCCAAGGCTAGCTTTATGTTGCATCTTCAGTGAAGGAGTGCTCTTGGTCTGAATGGGTATACAATATGGGATAAGTGCACTTACGTCCTGTGCCACCTTGCCCTCCGCTCGTCCACCTCATTTCACTTGAATTTTGCTGGCACATTGGAAGTTCAGTACCAATATCTTTTGTGGCAATAGTATATCATGTTATATATTATATAACATGATATATATTAAGCATTCCATAACCACTGTAAGTAGGCAATAGGACTGTTTTTCTAACCACATAGAGATTATTATCATAAAAAAAGGTGAGTAGGGGAAACAGGAATCTTCAATTTAGAGGAAAAGGTTGTTTAATTTATTTGACAATATTTAAACAAAGCTGGGTATATTTCTATGCAATCTACAAAGTCAGTATGATCCTTTAGTTGGCATACAAGAAACTACGCTTTAGATTAATTAGTGTCTGTCAGCCTAAGTTCTCAATTTACAAAATCTTAACAGCTTCCATCTAAGCCTGAAAAAAATGAAGATGGATTTTAAAAGGCTCGCCATGCAAGCTCTTCATGGCACTATTTCATTCCATAATTTCCATAATGGTAGCAGAATGTGAGTGTTGCAGCAATACTTTATTCCTCTCAAGCAGGGATGACATGGGAGGCACCTGGGAAATTTGGCCTCCTGTACAAGACTTCAATTACTAGAACTCCCCTAGGTCTTGGAGGTGGCAGTGGGAGAATTATTAGGAAATAAGGATTGGTAAGTACTACTTTGAGTACCTAATGTAAAAGAGAGTGTATCTGATCACACAGAAATAAAAGGCATCTACGTACTTTAATACATTTGAGTTTATTTATGAACAATGTATTTCAGAAATTCTATATTCTTGTGCCTTCAGCAAAGGACCGTTACCTTGTCGTGGTGCTGGAGCTTGAGCACTTCAGTGATGCCATGAGCTAAACCGTGAAGGGCCACCCAAGACGGGAAGGTCATGACAGAGAGGTCAGACTAAATGCGATCCCTGGGGAAGGTAATGGCAACCCACCCCACTATTCTTGCTGTGAAAACTAAATGGATCAGTACAACCAGAGATATGTCGATATACCATCGGAAGATGAGACCCCCAGGTCAGAAGATGGTCAAAATGCTACTGGGGAGGAACAGAGGATGAGTTCAACTAGCTCCAGACGTGATGACGCAGCTAGCTCAAAGCCGAAAGGATGGCTAGCGGCCGACAGTGCTGGTGGTGAACGGCGAATCCGATGTTCTAAGGATCAATACACCATTGGAACCTGGAATGTAAGATCTATAAGCCAGGGCAAATTGGATGTGGTTATTGGTGAGATGTCAAGATTAAAGATAGACATTCTGGGCGTCAGTGAACTGAAATGGACTGGAATGGGACACTTCACATCAAATGACCACCAGATCTACTACTGTGGACAAGAGGACCACAGGAGAAATGGAGTAGCCTTCATAATTAATAGTAAAGTGGCTAAAGCAGTGCTTGGATACAATCCAAAAAACGATAGAATGATCTCAATTCGAATTCAGGGCAAGCCATCTAACATCACAGTGGTCCAAATATACGCCCCAACCACAGAGGCTGAAGAAGCTGAAGTAGAGCAGTTCTATGAGGATCTGCAGCACCTACTGGACAACACGCCTAAAAGAGATGTTATTTTCATCACGGGAGACTGGAATGCTAAGGTGGGCAGTCAAATGACACCTGGAATTACAGGTAAGCATGGCCTGGGAGAACAAAACGAAGCAGGACATAGGCTGATAGAATTTTGCCAAGACAACTCACTCTGCATAACAAACACTCTCTTCCAACAACCTAAGAGACGGCTTTATACATGGACTTCACCAAATGGACAACACCGAAATCAGATCGACTACATCCTTTGCAGCCAAAGGTGGCGGACATCTATACAGTTGGTAAAAACAAGACCTGGAGCTGACTGTAGTTCCGATCACGGACTTCTTCTTGCACAATTTAGGATCAGACTAAAGAGATTAGGGAAGACCCACAGATCAGCTAGATATGAGCTCACTAATATTCCTAAGGAATATGCAGTGGATGTGAAGAATCGATTTAAGGGACTGGATTTAGTAGATAGGGTCCCGGAAGAGGTATGGACAGAAGTTCGCAACATTGTTCAGGAGGCGGCAACAAAATACATCCCAAAGAAAGAGAAAACCAAGAAGGCAAAGTGGCTGTCTGCTGAGACACTAGAAGTAGCCCAAGAAAGAAGGAAAGCAAAAGGCAACAGTGATAGGGGGAGATATGCCCAATTAAATGCAAAATTCCAGAGGTTAGCCAGAAGAGATAAGGAATTACTTTTAAACAAGCAATGCGCAGAAGTGGAAGAAGACAATAGAATAGGAAGGACAAGAGACCTCTTCCAGAAAATTAGAAACATTGGAGGTAAATTCCAGGCAAAAATGGGTATGATCAAAAACAAAGATGGCCAGGACCTAACAGAAGAAGAGGAGATCAAGAAAAGGTGGCAAGAATATACAGAAGACCTGTATAGGAAGGATAACAATATTGGGGATAGCTTTGACAGTGTGGTCAGTGAGCTAGAGCCAGACATCCTGAAGAGTGAGGTTGAATGGGCCTTAAGAAGCATTGCTAATAACAAGGCAGCAGGAGATGATGGCATCCCAGCTGAACTGTTCAAGATCTTGCAAGATGATGCTGTCAAGGTAATGCATGCTATATGCCAGCAAATTTGGAAAACACAAGAATGGCCATCAGATTGGAAAAAATCAACTTATATCCCCATACCAAAAAAGGGAAACACTAAAGAATGTTCAAACTATCGAACAGTGGCACTCGTCCCACATGCCAGTAAGGTAATGCTCAAGATCCTGCAAGGTAGACTTCAGCAATTCATGGAGCGAGAATTGCCAGATGTACAAGCTGGGTTTAGAAAAGGCAGAGGAACTAGGGACCAAATTGCCAATATCCACTGGATAATGGAAAAAGCCAGGGAGTTTCAGAAAAACATCTATTTCTGTTTTATTGACTATTCTAAAGCCTTTGACTGTGTGGAACATAACAAATTGTGGCAAGTTCTTAGTGGTATGGGGATACCAAGTCATCTTGTCTGCCTCCTGAAGAATCTATATAACAACCAAGTAGCAACAGTAAGAACAGACCACGGAACAACGGACTGGTTTAAGATTGGGAAAGGAGTATGGCAGGGCTGTATACTCTCACCCTACCTATTCAACTTGTATGCAGAACACATAATGTGACATGCTGGGCTTGAGGAATTCAAGGCTGGAGTTAAAATCGCTGGAAGAAACATTAACAATCTCAGATATGCAGATGATACCACTTTGATGGCTGAAAGTGAAGAGGAACTGAGGAGCCTTATGATGAAGGTGAAAGAAGAAAGTGCAAAAGCTGGCTTGCAGCTAAACCTCAAAAAAACCAAGATTATGGCAACCAGCTTGATTGATAACTGGCAAATAGAGGGAGAAAATGTAGAAGCAGTGAAAGACTTTGTATTTCTAGGTGCGAAGATGACTGCAGATGCTGACTGCAGTCAGGAAATCAGAAGACTCTTAATCCTTGGGAGAAGAGCAATGACAAATCTTGATAAAATAGTTAAGAGCAGAGACATCACACTGACAACAAAGGCCCGCATAGTTAAAGCAATGGTGTTCCCTGTAGTAACATATGGCTGTGAGAGCTGGACCATAAGGAAGGCTGAGAGAAGGAAGATCGATGCTTTTGAACTGTGGTGTTGGAGGAAAATTCTGAGAGTGCCTTGGACTGCAAGAAGATCAAACCAGTCCATCCTCCAGGAAATAAAGCCAGACTGCTCACTTGAGGGAATGATATTGAAGGCAAAACTGAAATACTTTGGCCACGTAATGAGAAGACAGGACACCCTGGAGAAGATGCTCTGGAGAAGATATTCTAGAGGTGATGGACTCGTCCCTGGGGGAGCTGGGGTTGTTGACGACCGACAGGAAGCTCTGGCGTGGGCTGGTCCATGAAGTCACGAAGAGTCGGAAGCGACTAAATGAATAAACAAGAACATATTCTTGTGCATCATGGGTATGCTCCTGGGCTCTATGATAGTTGAAAGTAACCAATATCCCCCAGATAGCAAGGGATTTTGGGGATTGTAATCCAAATCATAAAACAGCACCAAGTTGTCTACTGATGTTCTTTGTTTTTCCTTTTAATCTGTTCAGTCGTGTCGGATTCTTGGAGACTGCCTGGACAAGTCCCTGCAGTTTTCTTGGCAAGGTTTTTCAGAAGTGGTTTGTCCTTGCCTCCTTCCTAGGGCTGAGAGAGAGTGACTGGCCCAAGGACACCCAGCTGGCTCTGTGCCTATGGTTGGACTAGAACTCCCGATCTCCCAGTTTCTGCCCTGATGCCTTAACCACTACACCAGTCTGGCTGCCTTAGGGCATTCCTAATTCAAAGTCATGATCTCACTGCAAAGAAGCATAGCTACTCTGATTACCCAAAGTGGCCTGGGTTGCAATAAATTCATGGACTTTCAAAGATTTACACCTTTGTTACATATGTAATGTCTGTCCTGCTTAAATAGTAGCAACCTGGAATTATTAAAAAATAATAATAATAATAACTGGATATTCTTTTTTCTGTAACAATTACATCAGTTTCAGCAGATTTTCTATGTGTGCAATTTAATAACCTGGTTCCCATTAAAATCAGACTATAGTTGCTGAGGGCCGAAAATCACAGCCTTCCACATTTAGTCTCAGCTGGAAGATTTTGCAGCACTGCCTGTCATTAGCAGTCTTAAATTTTTTTTAATGATCATGTTTTTTACCCCAAGTGTTCCATGCTCATCTAATCACTATCTGCTTCCCATACTTGTAGCAGCCTTAAATTTTCCATCTGTATGATTCCCATTACAAGACTTACAGCTGGCTTATGATCCATCAACACCTCAGCTTCATGAGGTGCTGAGGGATCAGAGCAACATGTTAACACCTTTCTGGCATTCCACCAGGAAAACCAAAGATATAAAAATAGACGGTGCACCACCAACTGCATTCATTCTAATTATAATGTACCAGCTGCTGGAAACTACAGCTCTAATGACTTTGTGTTGTTAAAATGAAAATGAAAATGACATTAGCATGTGATTTGTCTACTTTTAATGACCATGTTAACTTCTTGGTTGATTGACTGGTTATGTGCCATTAAGTCATTTTCAACTCTTAGTGACCACATAGATAGATTTTCTCCATGATGATCTATCCCTAACCTGGTCTTTCGAGGCTTTCAATAGTGCCCTCATCACCACTGTAACTGAATCCATCTACCTTGCTGCTGGTCATCTTCTTCTCTTTTCTTCTACCTTTCCCATCATTAGAACCTTTTCCAGAGCTGGGTCTTTGCATAATGTGTCCAAAATAAAATAATTTAAGCCTGGTCATGTGAGCCTCGAGTGAGAACTCTAGGTTGATTCGATGATCCATTAGTTTGTTTTCTTGGCTGTCCATGGTATTCTCAGGAGTCTTCTCCAACACCAAAGTTGACAGGCATCAATACTCTTCCTATCCTGCTTCTTCAAAGTCCATAATTTCCTGGTATATTGACACTTTCTATAGGAGCCCAAAAATGCTGGATCAAGGAAGGGGGAAAAAAATCTCCACAGACAAGTACACCTTCTTTTCCCTAGTATTTTCACCTTCATAAAGGGAAAAATTGCTTTCCAGGGAATCTTTTGAACATAAAGCAAGTATTTCCTATTATTGTATACACATGTAATTTTTTAAAAAATGTATCTTTAGTGCTTGATCTTGACAAAAGAATTTAAAAATTGCCTCATTTCAAAAAAGCATTTTGAAATACCTGCATCCTAAATTTGTTCAATAACAGTAAGGCCAGTATAATATTATTTAGTTATTTATCTTAGTATCACACCAACCACCAGTCTCTTCAGTTTACAAATCATGACACTGAAATCAATTAAAATAGCAATTAAAACCAATAAAAGACATAAAATTAATGATTAAAAGTAACACTTAAAAATTTGTATAAAGGGTGTGTTTTAAGAGCCTTCTAAAAAGCTACTAATGATGTTTAGACTCCCTCAGTTCTACAAGGAGGTCATTTCAAAGAACTAGGATGGGCAACATAGAAGGCTCAACCCCAAGTCAGCCCCAGACAAGCTTGTAGCAAATGTAGGCAAACTTCCTCATATGATCTAATAAGCATGGTGGATCACATAGAAAGAAATGCTCTCACAAATAGCTTGATCCTAAGCAATATAGGGCTTTAAACATAATAATACCACTTAATATTTTGCCTGGAATCAAATTGGCAGCCAGTGCAGTATTTTAAACAAAGGTGTAACATAGTCTCTTTGCAGTCTTCTTGAGTCCAGGGTGGCTGACAAGTTTTGAACCAGATGAAGTTTCTAGATTAGGCAGAATGGCAGCCCCACAACACATTACCATACCTGCATACACATTTAGCGACTTCATCAGACAGTGACTGTATAAACTGATGATTTTTTTTGCTTCTTGATAAAATGATAGTATTCTAAAGCAATAGTTGCTTCCCTTGAGCTTGAATCCCATCTGATTGTCTAAGAACATTCTATGTGCTGCATATGATATAAATTATCAGATTCAGTACCACATGGAACCAAAAGATCAAAAGAAGGAAATCAAGGAAAAGTGACACAGTAAAGAAAAGCAGTCATAGAACTGGAGGCTGCATCACTACAAAGACTTAATTGTTTAGGGAAGAGCTTTCAGAGGAAGTTTGCCTTATTCTAGGAGGTCAGATTTAGTGCTTTAATGAAGTGCAAAAATATTTCACTATATATTGCAGGAAGAAGTTATGTGAATGTGAAAACCTACTGAGGTCAGTGTAACATAGTCTGAGAAACATAGATGTATTAATTACATATTTCCAAAGAATCTTATCACTACTGGCTTAATTTCACATACGGTACCCAGGGCATCTCTTCTTAATAAGCACAACTTCTAAACCAAGGATCTCAGAAAGACTTTGAATGAATCTGTTGTGTGAACATGGCTGAGATCTTGAATCACTTTTTTTTTTTTTGGATTGACAAGCGTAACAAAATTTGATAACCTGAATGCAGCAGATGAATTGTATACTGTATAATTGCATAATAAATTGTGACTTAAACTGTATAAGATGTCCATGTACATGCCTGGGATACAGAACATCTGCTTACTAAAATATTGGTCAAATATAATTTCAGGCAATTCTTACACTGATTCTTTTCAGGATCTATATGGATTGGATCTCAGTATCCATATAAGAAATATCCAAAACAAGAAGCCAATAAGTCCTGTTTTGTGAGTGGAAACCTTCTCATATTATGGTAGAGTCAAAGCAGATTCAAACAAATAGAGAAATTCATGCATGAACTAGTCTGTCACCCAACCAGTACGTGTAAAATATGCAATAATTTTGCAAGTAACACCCCCTCCCCATTAATGAGAAGACCATATGAAGGTTATTGCAGTGTATTTCTCCGCAGTACTGAAATACAGCTAATGAAAGAGCCATTTAAAGAAACACTGAACAGCTGTGTTGCCAGGAAGCTTAATAGTCTAACTCAATGACTGTATAATTGTTTTTCCCATGATATAACACAAACATTAAAATGTTTGGCTGCACTTTAGGATGTTATCCTAGTGAGCAGCTTGTCAAATGCATTGATTATAACTATTCCCTGTTTCTTTTCTCCATTTTCCTCTGGCATAGAAAGGTATCTACTGTGAAGATTTCATCTGCTCCACTTGCTTATTCCCTCACCAAATGGTTCTGTTGTAATTCTATGTTTGTAACTTCATGGTTGGCTGCTACAACTGCTATTTGGGGTTGAGAGAATTGAGAAGCAAGGAGTCCACTCCTGCTGGGTGCAGGTGTGGAATGCTTCATTAACTCAAGGTAGAGAGTGATGAGCTCATGGAAATGTGACTCTCATTGATGGAAAGTCAGGGGGAGACAGCCAGAAAACAGTTTCAAAACATGACGTCAAATGGGACTGAAACAGGTAGGAATAAGAAATTCCTCTAACAGTCCACATTTATGAAGCTTTGCCTACAATTTTTGGTAGGGTTTGCTCCTCAATAATTAAACTTGTTTATGCTTTCAACATAAGGCAGGAAAAGTATTATGCTGCTACAAAAATAGAAAATTACATGTTATAACTCTATGTTAATGAAATGCTAGAATAACTGAAACAGGTTGCATTTGCAGATAGAGTGGACTTCTTCCTGGCCTATATCCCTTTTGCAATAATTAGGATTGGAAAGGGAAAAAAATATGGGTCTCAAATTAATGTTCTATGTACTTCTTTGTATTTTTTTTTAATCTGTTCAATGATGTCCAATTCTCAGAGACTGCCTGGACAAGTCCCTGCAGTTTTCTTGGCAAGGTTTTTCAGAAGTGGTTTGCCTTTGCCTTCTTCCTAGGGCTGAGAGAGTATGACTGGCTCAAGGTCATCCAGCTGGCTCTGTGCCCAAGGCGGGACTAGAACTCACAGTCTCCCGGTTTCTAGCCAGGTGCCTTAACCACTACACCAGACTGGCTCTCTTACTTCTTTGTATAATCTGATCTTTAATCAAAAGACTATTTCCTTTTATTCTTTATTGGTGAGATCACATCTAGAGTGCTTTGTACAGTTTAGAGTACCACATTTTCAGAATACTGACAGGTTAGCACAGATCCAACCAGGTTCAGAAGAGGTGGCAACGATGATAGAAGGGCTTGAGATGCCCTAGGAAGACAAGTGAAGGAACTGGGAATGTCCAGTCTGGAGAAAAGGAGACAGGAGAGTCTTTGTACACATGTCAGGCCCACAAATAGAAACTACAGGAAAGATGGTCAGGAACTAACCTCTGCTGCCACAGAAGCCAGGACCAGAAATACCCATGATTGTATTAAGTTACAACTATCCAAATTTTGTTTAAGTATAGGGAAAAACTTTTTGATGGTAAGATCTGTACAGCAGTGGAACCAGTCTATCTACAGAGTCTATGGGAGTCTGCATCTCTGAAGGTTTTTAAGAAGACGCTGGACAGCCACCTCCCAAGGGTTTTTGATTGGTTTTCTTTTGCCTTGCAGTGCATTAGATTAAATATCTTTGTGGTCCTTTCCAACTTCACATTTCTGTGATTCTGCTATTGCATATGATGGGATAGGTCTTTGGCAGAAGATTGCAGAGACCATACTTTACAATAGATCTTGATGTTTTGACCTTGGGTATACTTGTATTGCATCACTCCAGTTACCATTTTTGTTTGATGGTAAGAAAACCTGGTGATTAGGCAAAGAAAAGTTATGCTGGAACAAGCCAAAAACTCATTTTATGCAGTATCCTGTTTCCCACAATGGCCACCTAGGCACATCTTGAAAGCATGCCATGTTTTCTTTTGTGAGCTGTTCGGGCCAAGAAATGTGCTTTTAGTCTGATGCATGGCAGCATCTAGCTGACCTTGGCTGAATTCAGAAGCTAAGCATGGTCAGTTCTGATTAGTACTTAGGTGACCTAAGTACTAATCAGATTAGTACTTTAATTAGTACTTTAATTAAAAAAATAAAAAATAAAAAAAATCCTGGAAGAGGGGAATGTCGAACCACTTCTACAAAATAGTAAAAAAATGTATGGATATAGTCACCAGCAGTTGACATGACTTCAGAATGCCTTTACCTTTTTGTACCATGAAAATCAATGGAAATTTTTATTGACCTCAAGTATGGCTGAAATTTGACAACTGTCTGTAATAGATAGTTAAGCCTATGGACAAGGAGGTAGAGATTAATTTGTAGCAATATTTCCTTTTGTCATGCTTAATTTAATTTCCTTCCTCTCCTGCCTCTTGGTTGCCCTATTTAAACATGGATTATTGCTTCCTTGCTTCTCCCACCACACACTCCAAGATCATGGGGAAAGGGTCTCTTGGGCTTCAATTGAGCAGCAAAGACCAGACAAAGTGAGAACAGGCAGAGAGGAGGTGGATTTTAGTCATATTATGTTCATAAAGAATTACACAAAGTTTTTGGAAAAATGTAGAAATAACCTCAAGTTCCTCTTGAGAAATTCAGTACAATTGACTCTTTGGGAAGGGAAGATTAAAAGGAGTTCTGGTTGGGTTGCATTGCACCGGTGGGGATCCAACTATCTTCTTAGTTGTAGCATAAGAAATGTAAACACCTGGTAGAGTTCCGGTTTTACTAATGGAAGGTCGAAATCAGGAGCAGCACCTTGAAGAGAAAGAATAGGAAAGTGACTTAAAGAAAATAGCATTTTATGTATTAAACACATTTCTACCCTGACGCAATTCAGAAAAGAGTCTCAACACCTTACATAGAAATTTTCAACAATAATATAGAATGGCTGTTTTATATATTCAGTTTCTGGGTCCATATTCTGTATGGATAAATATATCCTCCTTTACTTGAGAAATGTTTCCAGATACTGAGGACTAAGGCTTTGTCCCTCTTGGGTGGCCTATCTATGAGACTTGTCATAGTGAGCTGGTGCACTCCAAAATTTGCCACACCATCCCTGCCTAAATGCAGCCTTCCACGCATTTGAGCATTTTTTGTGCTGGCCAGGATCAAGGCCCATGAAATGGCCCGGGCAGGACCTTAGTCCTTGCTACCTTTTCCCTGGTTCAATTTTTGTCCTGCAGATCCCCCTGTCCTTGCAAAATCCTCCTCCTTTTTTCCACCTTTGACTTCTGCGAGTAGCAACACAGGAAACAATAAGCAAACAGTGAAGTGAAGAAGTCTTGCCAGTTCCTGAGAAGTTCCACAAGGGGCTAAGCAGAAAGCTGCAGCAGCTGGAAAATCACTCTGTTTCTTTTTCTGCTATAGTCTCATTAGCCATCAAATGGTAACTGGCAAATGATGCTGATAAATAACCTCCTCTCTTGTCTCCAGATATTTCCCCTTTTTCTTATTTTTCCCTACGGATTTTTTTTCCTCAGCCTCATTCTCAGGACATATTGGATATTGCATTTGTTAATTAGAGAAGGGAGAAATTGATGAGGCAGAATACATATCTGTTGAGAAACTGTGGTAGCAATACTGGATTTATCAGCCTCTGTTTGTTTTAGAAAACCAGAACAAGGGTAAATATGAATACCGGTGTATCTTTGCCAAACTTTCTGTCCTTCTCTCTGTTTTTGGAGTCATAATTTTCTGTACAGATTTGGGCATTCTAAAAGTTGCTGCAGCTAATAAAATGGGTACTTAATGTTATTGCATCTATTAAAATGCCTTTACTGATGGCTATTACAGGGTTGAATTTGTACTAGCATTACACATCCCAAACCCACTTGGCCTAGTAAATGGTTAAATTGGGAAACTGAAGCTACTTATTGAAAAGCTTTGTCCTGGGACAGAGGAATCTTCCTTCTGTCCCACCCAGAATCCAGATAAGAAGGTCCAGATGTGGTAGAAGATTACAGCCTGTATTGGGTAGAATTTTTTCCCAAGCTACACCAGGCATCCTGGAACTCAGATCATCATCATCATCTAATTTTGTGGCACCAGCCCTTTTACTTTATTATTGTAATGCTGTAAAGTATCCCAGAGCTTTTGTCCATGGCCAATTTTTGCTCTTCAGTGCCCTGAGACTAACATATTTCTGGTGCATTCTGAAGATAAATGAGTAGCCAAGAGCATCTTTGTTGCTACTGTAGCCACCACCACCAGCAACTTAGAAACTAAAGCTAACAAAAAATGACAGCTGCACCACTACTGCTGCCAATGAATTCATTTTTCAATGAATCAGTTGCCTGGAATACAGAGAGATTTTTGAACGAAAACACCTGGAAAACTTTTGGCTCACAAAAAAATCTGTCTGTTTTATTTTGCAAGGAAAAAAAGGAAAAACTAGAAGCTCTACCAATCAGCTAACATGGTTAAACTGATCAGACGGAGAAGTAAATTACAGATGAGTTAAAGACAGGAACTAATTCAGTTAATATATAGGTGGTTGCATAATTTAATAATCAGAGTGAACTTTCACATGAAGCAGATGGTTGTCCACATCTTTCGTTTGTTCAGTTTCATATGGCTAGCAGATTCCTAGCAAAACTTCTAAGGCATTAGAAAGTAAATCATATTTACATTTGGTTGATGTGCAGCTATATTTTTATCAACAGATTGTCATTTCCTACAATGTCTAGAAATTGGAAACATATACATAAAGAATGTAATCGTCTTAGTTGGAAACTTTTGTCTGGTCTCCCTTCTCACAGGGGTGTGGGTATGTGGTATGATAGTAAATCATCATTAGGGTATTTTTAAATGTGTTATCCTGAAATTCTGCATTGTTCCAATATCCTCTTTAAAATATTTTCTCTTGTATTCCATTTTATATAAAATAAATGTCATCTGTAGCATAAAATAAAATATTTCTGCTGAATGAAATGTAAATCTGTGTTACCAAAAACCTTCTCCCAAGTAGCCTTTCCTCTTTAGCTATCTCCATTCTGGTTTAATCTTGTTGAAGTCTTTCAGAGAAAAAAAAATTAAGGTTGTTTTATGACAATGTATTTCATCTGTCTTGAAATGGATCCAAATAAGCACAACTACATGTGTTAAATGCAAGACTAAATACACACTAAATAAGTTATCCCAAACTGAAATCAGACAGTAATGAAGGCTGAATGCACAGAGAAGTCTTCTTTAATCCTAGAATTCTTCAGATACATAGGACTTCAACTCCCAGATTTCTTAGCCTCAGTGTTACTCAAGGTCAGTGTTACAAGGTCAGTGTTACTCAAGTCCAATACATCTGAATGGTATTAGGATCAAGAACTGAAGGAACTCAGCCCTTCCAGTGTTAATACTGGCCCTTCTAGTTAATGTTTCCACAAAATCATAAGAGTTAGAAGGAACTATTTAGACCACTGAGTCTCTCCCCCTATGGAGTGTAGAAATCCAGATTAAAGCAACCCTGATGTATGTCTATCTCCACTTGAACAAACCAGTAAAGGGGAGCCCACCAACTACAGTATGTATAACTGCTGTTGTTAGGACACTTTTGTTTCTAACATTCAATCATTACCTACCGTCTTTTGACTTAAATCTATTAATCCATGTTTTGTCCTCTGGAATGATAGAGAAGAGGTCTTGTTCTGCTGTATCATACTCCCTCAGTATTCTCTTCTCAAGGATGAACAGGCCCATCTCCTATCAATGTTAATGAAACTTTGCTTTGACTATCTTGATAATCCTCACTGCCATTTTCTGAACTTAGTTCAGCTTCTCTGATTTCTTTTTATAGTATGAAACCTGGAGCTGGACATAATACCAGAGATGGAGTTGTACCAACATAGAATCAGAGTGGGAAGAAGGGGGGCAAAACATAAAATGTATGCTTTCATGTTGTGATACAAGCTTCACCCCTTTCATACACCGCTTTGTGACATTGCACATTAGTATGTTGGGGTGGATACCGCAATACATTTTTATTATTCTGATGAACACTCTGGATTCTGTTGACATCATATATAGAATAAAGTGGAACTATCAGTTCTTGCTGTTTGGATGCCAACAAGTTGTTGATGCAGCCCAAAATTACATTTGCTGTTTTATGTCCCAATTAATGGTTGTCTCATCTTTCATTTATAATTGGCTACTATTGCAAGATCTTTTTCACAAATACTATTGCCAAAACAGGTATCCCACACCATTCATGCGAGAATCAGAAATCAGAAATCAAAAATTTGATTTGTTTCTAAGCGCATAATTTTGCTCTTGTTGTTGTATTATTTTCAGTTCTTTTAATTTAATTTCTATTTTCTGTATTTCTATTAGTTTTTGTGCTATTTGTAGATATAAGAATTTTCTCACCTTTCTCCAAATTATGAATAAACATTTTGATGAATACATGGCCCAGGACTGGACCTTTTGGTGCCCACTCTGTTCCTCCCTCCAGCTTTACTGGGAAAGCATAAATATAGTGTTCAAGTCAGCTTCATAAGGTTATGTCATCCTGCTTTTACTTATCTAGATTGCTAATCAGCATATCACAGGGTACTTCTGCAAAGTTTTCCCATATCTATTACAGGCCTTTCCTAAAGACAAGCAACCCAAGTTTTGAAACAATTAAAGTAAGTACAGGTAGTCCTATCTTAACAACCATTCATTTAGTGATGGTTTGGACTTACAACAGTGTTGGAAAAACCAACTTGCGACCAGTCCTCACACTTATGACCATTGCAGCATCCCCATGGTCACATGATTGCAATTTGGGCATTTGACAACCAGTTTGCATTTATGACCATCGCAGCAACCTGTGGTCATCTGATTGCCATTTTCAACTTTTCCAGCCAGCTTCTGGCAAGCAAAACTGATGGGGAACTGCGTAATTCACTTAATGACCATGTGGTTCGCTTAATAACCACTGCAAACAGGTCAAAAAATTGGGTTGGATTTGCTTAATGACTGCTTCACTTAGCAACCAAAATTCCAGTCCCAATTGTGGGCATTAAGTGAGGACTACCTGTATAGAGACATTATAGACAAAATGAAATGGTGGAATTTGTTCTGCAGAAATTTTCCAATTTAAATCCCATCAAAAGCTTGAATAGAGCAAAACAGACATTAACACAGAATCTAGGAAAAAATGCTGCATCATCTGGACATGATTCATGAGAAGATCTTGTCCCTGATAGACACCTAGGACTCCATATCATTACTTATGGCACTCTTGAGAGGTCTTATTCAATGTAACTTAATAAAAATGAGATTGTTATTTGTTAAAGGGAGCATCAAAACCTATTCCGTTAGTATTCATCTTTTTCTTAAAAGTTTCTTCTTTTGGAGGTAAGAAGGGGGTACAAACACCAGGGAAACACAGAAGGAAAGAAAATATGAGACAAAACACTGAGTTCCCTGAAAATTTGTGCAGATCAGACAGTATGACTACAAACTTAAAGCTTGTTCTGGAAACATCCAAATAATGTGGTTCATTCAAAATATTCACCCATATTTAACAAGAAAATGAAACCATTAGATTAACACTAATTTACAATACTGCTTTTGATCTAAATGTGATTTCAGTATCCCTTACAATATAAGCCAATGATTGTGTTGCGTACCAATCACTGATATGACAAAAGGAAGTATATGAGTTGAATGCAACTGACAGCATACAAACCGGATAGATGGATGGATGGATGGATGGATGGATGGATGGATGGATGGATGGATGGATAGAGATATTACTTTAAAAAAACCTAGTAGATCTGGCCCTATGTGTGTATCCCTTGAAAAGAGAAATCAGTTACATTGATATAGAAATATTGTTCCCAGAGAACAGCTATTGCCAATTATTTTTTAAAACCCTGGTCTTTGAGGTTATCTTAGTGTTATATTCCATTGATACATGCCAAATCATGGAAACAGTCTTAGCAGATAGCGTGTAACTGATACAATCTTCTCTTGCTATAGAAACATAACAATCAATCAAAAATCCAATCTGTATTACAGTCATAGACCAGCATAAGGAGGGTGGGGCACAGTCAATTAAAAAGCATAAAAGATATATCCGAGTCTAAAGAAGTTATAAAAGCTAGAAGATATAAAAATATATGTATCAAAACAGAAAGTATATATAAAAACAAGAGTCTAAAAGAATCTAAAAGAAGGGGTAGGAGCATTAGATGGGTGTATGGGAGCATAAAGGTTAGTATGTGGAAGACTATATCAAATTATAGAGTACTCTAATATGGCTAACTAGATGCTCATTAAGTCTAGTTCATGGCACAGGTCATAATCTGACAAATTTTGAGTGCTACTGCGCAGAACCTGACAACATTCTATGTTGTAACAGGGTTGGTATCTGAAAGCAGCAGGGAGGTGTAGAATTGTCCTATGCACCCTGGGTATTTATGAAGAAATGGTGAGATGAGGCTAGTATGAATGTCTCTGTAATACAGGCACTGGAGAAGCACATGCTCTGTTGTTTCTGTGTCCAGAGTCAGAGAGGCATTGCCTCTCCAGGTAAGGAATCTTCCTGTATCAGCCTTTAAGGACAGCTGAGGGGAGGGCATGACATTATGCCAGAGTAAAGGCCCTCCAGCGTTTAGGTACTTTGAGTTTAGTTAAGTATGCCATAGGGGAGGCAGAGTACCTGTTGGATTCACTGGCAATAAAGGTTGAGGTCCTGGCTAAATCCAACTGGCATTCTCTGTCTGCTACATGCTATTTAATGAGTGCTTTTGCCTGATCATATATCAGTTTTCGTTGCCACTTCCTGGTTCCATGTAGATTGAAAATCATCACTCATAGTTAACTGGGCAGGGCCAATGGGAAAAAAGGATAGTCTGAGCCAATAGTTGAGTATGCTCACCCACATTCTAGCCTCCACTTTCATGAGGCCTGTCTCTAGTTGCAGGGTGGCATTAGAGACACATTTTGGGACTTGAAGGACTGATCTTAGAGGTTTGGATTGTACAAGTTCTAATGGTGCAAAATTGGAGATGGGGCCCAGCTGGGCACCATAAAGAAGTTGTGCTATTGGCTTGCCTTTGAATAATATGAGTGCTGCAGGTATAGAGTACCCACCTCTTGTCTTAAGGAATTTAAGGATGGCATATGAGCTCCTCTGGCTATAGAAATGTAATTTTAAAAAGTTTCCTTCATGTACACTTTCAGTGCCTTTAGAAAGAAACTATCTTCTTTGTCCATAATAGAGTCTTTCTGGGGAAAAAAAACCCAGGATGCATATTATATAGAAACCTTGTATTCATAAACATAAACTAGTAACTCAATTTTTCTTCAAAATTCTAGAATTATTTCAGTACCAGTGAAAATGAAACTACTTATTTAATAAAATAATTTTATACTATATATCAGGAAAAGCTGGTTTGTATTTAGGGCATGAAATGCAACAGCTCATGTTACTAAAATCAGCAAATGAAGTATTGATATAAACCTTTTCCCCCTCAGAAAGGCTAGACTAAGATATTACAGCAATATTACTTTCCTTTGTTGTAGCTTTATGTAAATTATCAATACATAGTTCCTGTTTGGAAATGGAATATATTTCAGATGTGACCTATTAAATGCTATTTGCTAGTTCACTGTTTAAATATTTAACTCTTGTCATTCCAGATCAATGGGGAAAGTCACTTTTAAAAAATGTAACCACTCAGCCATCGGAAAACTGTTAGATGTTTTAAAAATTCTGTAGGTCATAGTGATTTCATAATAATGGGTCATTTTAATCATCCCAACATCTGTTGGGAGACAATTCTGTGAAGCATGATCCCTCCCAGAAATTTCTGACTTTTCTTGTTAACAACTTTTTTCATTTAGTGGGTGGAATAAGGCCCAAGAATTGATACTAAGAAATAGGGAAGACATTTGAGGAAGCTGATTATAAAAATGAGCTGAAAGTAACAGAATAAAATTTAACATAGGGAAATGCAAAGTTCTTCACTTCAGAAAGAGAAATCAAATCTGGCTGTGATATCGCTACAAAAAAGGCTAATGCAATTTTATGCTGCGTTACTTTCAAAATCATGGGAAATAATCGTTCCACTTTATTTTGTTTAGTTCTGGGCACTACACAGTAAATAGGATTCAGAAAAATGGAAACAGTTCCAGGAAAAAAATAGGGGACTAGAAATTAAGAAATATTAAGTGATAGTTTAGAGTTGATAGTTTACCTGAGGAGAGATACGACAGTACTCTCCATTTACCTGAAAGGCTATCTCACAGAGGAGAGGTGAGGCCTTTTCTCTCACTCCAGAAAGCAGGATACAGAATAATGGCAGATTCAAACTGGATGTTAGAAATATTTTACTAACAGTAAAAAGTGAGTTGATAGTAGAACCAATTACCAAAGAGGGGGTCCCCTTCATTTGATGTATTCAAGTGAAAATTAGACTGCCATGTGTCTTGAACTGGTTTAATTTGTATTCCTATTATAAGGAAGAAGTTAGTGTCTATAGCTTAAATGGACCCTTCCAATCCTATGATTCTATTACCGTACCTTTCCTTTTCTGTGAGAAAGCAAAGTTAATTGCTCTTTGCAAGATAAAAAAATGATTAAATGCTGAATGAGTTAGACCCAAATTTAGTCAATTAGTTATGACTAATTTAAGTCTTATTGGTTTTAAAAGATTTATTCTAAGGCCCTTTTCTCACAGGACAATTAACTGTGTCAATTGAGTATGGGTAGACACCAAAAAGGAGTCAATTGTTCAATCAACTAAACTGGGGGGTGGGGGGGTATTAGGTTCCTTCAAACAGATCGGTCCTTTCATAGGTTAACTCAACTCAAGTCAACCCTGTTATGCCCATTAAATTACCCCATTTTGCCTGCATTTTGAGAAAAAGGAGCTTGAGAGAAAGAGTGGCTGAAAAAAATAAGGCTCTCCTTTACTAAAACTCAGTGCCAAGAGTAGCAGTGAAGACACTATCTCCCCAATGCTGATTGCAGTGGCCAAATAATGCATACTGCTGACTACCTGGGAAGGTGCTAACCATTAAGAAGTTTTACCAGTACCTGTACTGGGCAGTAGGAACAGCCACAACCAAGGCAACAATCAGATAAAAGAAATCTGAGTCCAGGGCAGAAATGTAATTTGAGAAAACATCTCAGGCAAGAATCTCTCTAGTTCTCATGAACATAAAGGGAGGCAGGGGAGAAGCACATTCAGACTTCTAGATTCTGTTACTGTAACCTTACAATGAAAGTATTATTAGCATTCATAACTCTGGCTTCATAGTCTGGTCTACCTTGAAAGACTGACAGTACCATCCTGGCACAATGCTCTGGTGATATCAAGCATCTTCTGTATTCCAGAATGGTGATCTTTGACTCAGGGAGATTGTGTGCTGGCTGAGTCATCTTAAGATGGCAACATTTATTATATATTTTGTCATTTTTTTTGTTCCACCATAATCATAGCACTGCATTAAATGTTTTATGGGAACAAGTATAAGTATAATACAATCTACCCAATCTGTTTATTTAAAACAACGAAGAGGAAGTGATGATATGATCTTTGCTTCTCTGTCACCTTCCATGGTGATACAGGCTCTTACTACACAGATTTCAAGCAACTCAAAGACATTTTTGCTATTAAGAATTGGGCCTGCTTTAAATTGAACTCAGTTTCTTTTTTGCTGCAAAGAGATGTAGAACCCCTAGCAAGTTTTCATATAATTTTCTAGTTCATGCGGCTCTGTTAATAGTATGTGTAAATACAACACATCTGTACACATGGCATGAAAATAATTTAAGAACATTCCATATACTATTTCATGTTTTGTTTTGCTTTTTAAATTGTAACAATTGCCAAGATCATGCATTCTGTTATAGTTCTGGCTTGATAGTCCCTCTCTCACAAAGCCTCTCATAAAACAAGATGCTGGAGCTTCAGCAGCAGTAAACATTGCTGGAGGGTGGAAAAAAGGAACTTATAATAAATTATATTGTGGTGTTTGCCTTAACTTCATATTCTAAAACAATTGGCTTTTCCAAATTTTCTTTGACAATTGCCCTTTTCCAACTACTAAAGAAAATAAATGACATATAAAGTAAAATGGAAGAATGAGAAGCATCAACAGTAAGAGAATGGAAAACAACTCTCTAGAACTATTTGCTAGTAGCATTTTCATAGGTTATCATTTCTGCAGCACCACTGGCTTTTTTCATCAGGGAGCATTTAGGTGTCTCATTTGGGGAGATAAAAGAAATCTCCTTCTCTTCAAAAGATTGAGTAGTTTTCACACTGTAGTTATGTGATTAGAGCTTCTGATGGCCTAGGAATAGGAAGATGATCGTACAGTCAGTATATACCCTTTCTAGAAACAACTGCCTTTGTTTCTGCAACTTTATTTGCTCCCACAGTTGCTGGGAGTTGGGTGGCATATAAATTTAATGAATTATTATTATTATTATTATTATTATTATTATTATTAAACATAGTATCCAACACTGCAGTGAGAGCTACCTCTATTGAACATTCACTGCTCCTTTATTGTTAATGTGAAATAGAAAATGTCTTCCTATCCTCATGCTTCAGGAAATTTTCTGGAGCTGAACGCTGTGCATCTTGAAAAAAAGAATAACAAACTTCTTACAATTTGTTGTGCTTTTATGATAATTATGATCTGTTGTTTGTGTCAGCTGCATGATGAGTAGAACAGCTCCATGTTCACTGCCATGATTATAATCAGATTGGAACAGAAAAGCAACTGAGAAGCTACTGAAGGGGATAGGCATTTTTTTTGTAGCAGTGGGGGCAATGAATGCCCAATAAATAGAATTTTAAACAAAGAAGATGCCAGTGTGATTCAAATGAATTCATTTGTGCTGGCAAACTTAGCAAAGGCCTTTGGAAGCTGCCTCCAGCACAAATCAAAATGGGCAGTTGTGGGGCCAGTTCAAAACCTAAATTGAAGGAAAAAACCACATAAAACGTATTTGGTTATACTTCCAAATAATTATGATATGGGGATGAGCTGTTTCATCTAATATTCACTGAGAAGAACAGAAGGTTTTGCTAGAAAGAAATAGAGGAATGTCACTATGTAGAGTTTCTGTGTTTGAGAGTCATTTGCACATGTGACAGAATGGATAGTGTATGCAGATGGAATCAATTTATTTTATCATTATACTTTATTTTACAGGCAATTCATTTTAATTAACAATTCCTAATTCAATAAAGGGTTTTTTTTGTCCCAACTGTCCATTTTTGGAATGTATATGCACATATATACGTGTGTTCATGGACGGATCGGGATCTTGAGGACTAGTTTCAGCTAGAGTTGGCAATTGCACAGATTTTTTCTCTGTATTTATATATTTTTTTTCTTACCTACTTTTCCCTTTGTGGGGAGGATCATCTTAAATTCAGGGTTTTCTTCTTTCTAGGTAAATATAAGATATCCAGATCCCTGAGGTTCCTGAAGTCTGAAGAGTAGAAACAATGACATTTGACCCATATATCTTTTCCCATGGTTTTGTTTGAACAAATCTATCAAAGTGCTTTGTTTTCTGTCTCTCAGCTAACACTGCAATCCAGTGCATGTTTGCTCACCTTCTGATTCCCAAGGAAGTAAGCTTCAGCCAGCATAACAAATGGTTACCATTTATAGGAGTCATAAAACAAAACATCTGGAGGGCACCAGATTGCCTAGTCAAACTCCAGATGTATGAGATTGCAGCCAGGCAGAACAATCCTTTCATTCACTCAGAACATGCTAAAATATCTAATGGCCTATTGGCCAAGCCTTGTGTGGAAAAGACAACAGAAATGTGGCTGAGTTTCCCCATCCTCTTTTTAAAAAATATTGTTTTATTCCCATTGCAAGCAAAGGAAAAAAAAATAGATCAGCCAGACCAATAGCTTGTGTTTCCTCCAGGTTTGGGGAGTGACAGAGACGTGGAGGGTTGGGATCAACTGGATCTTGAGCCTTTCCAAACCACACTATTCTGGCGCCCTCCTTTTCCAGATTTTCCAAGGTCAGAATTTCCTGACCTTGACAAGAGCCAAGTATGGAAGCCAGCAGAGACTGAGGCTTTATTTCTGGGATCAGAGAGAGAAACCAGTAATTTCTAATGGGCTTGTAACATTGTCCTAGGGAACATGAGATTATTCCTTAGCACTTCTAAATATTTATACTCTTAATATATCTTAATGTACTTTTCTCTAGGTTGATGACCAAATTATGTTTAATCTGTCTTTTTTTAATCTGTTCAATTGTGTCTAATTCTTGGAGATTGCCTGGACAAGTCCCTGAAGTTTTCTTGGCAAGGTTTTTCAGAAGTGGCTTGCCATTGCCTCCTTCATAGGGCTGAGAGAAAACAAATGGCCCAAGGTCACTCAGCTGGCTCTGTGCCTAGGGCAGGACTAGAACTCACAGTCTCCCAGTTTCTAGTCTGATGCCATAACTGCTACACCAAACTGGCTCTCATTTAATCTGATTAGCAGTTTTTAAACCTATCTCTGACTGGAGAATTCTATTGCATGCATTTCTGATATGGCCAACCACACAAGAACCATGAACAAGAATTTTTCCTCCTGTTTCATAAAAAGCCCACTTGCTTTAGATACACCCACTGATTCCCCAAATCTAAATATAACTTTACCTAAAACTAAATACAGCTTTTATTTTAACAGACAATATGGTATTATTATACTCTGCATTATGCACTAAAAACCTCATTATTTAGCTCTTATGTTGACTTTTCACTAAAGGTTTTCAAGCTAACTCAGGAACAAAAAGTAAACGACTCCTTCAAGTCAAGCTTGACTCCTAGTGATTTCATGGACATGGGTAGGTATGGGGTTTTGTTTGTTTTTGCAACAATATAAAAGCAATTTGCCATTGCCTTCTGGGATGGTTGTTTAAATTCCCAGTCTGGGTTATAGCCTTGGAATTCCATAATGGTTTTCCAGTCAAGAGTCGCAAGTGTTTGGGACTGGCCAGGTGCTGTCACCTGCTGAGACAATCCAGTAATTTTACATTTTTTAAAAAGTGGAAAATTATATTTTGGAATAGTAGTTGATATTTTACAAATAGTTGTTTGTACATACTAAAAAAAAAAACAGGATGGGGAGTTGACAGATACAATCACAAATAGTGTTTGTTTTTGCCAATTTCAGTCAACCAGGAAAAAAAACACACAAAAAGACTGAAGCCAGAACATATTGTACCTAGTTTTGTCTGGATGATAGTTCTTGTCACTGCATTTTATTCATTCCTCTGTTTTAGGGGATCACTCTCTAGTGCATTTATTTTGAAAACCAAGAAGGATCCGAATGTGATGCCGATCAAGATGAGAAAGACATTCCACTGTGAAACTGTCTCTTTTTCACAGCTGCACTGATATTGCACTAAAACATGTTTTAATTATGGTTTATTAAATATGTTACAGTGCCAGCCTTCACCTATTATATTAAAAACAACCCTTTGAAATGAGCCTAGAAATTATTTGACAATCAGCATTAGTTCTTCACTATTAGTGTACTGTTTTCTCTCTGGCTTTGTTTGAAGGATACACTAAGTACAAAACTAACAAGGGCTTGTGCACCTTTGTTAATCAAACTCTAGGGTTTAGCAAGCTGTGCAAACAAAATCTCTCTTGTGTACCAGTTATCATAGTTACCACATTTTGTATCTGATGAATTAATGTTCTAAGGTACAGTAGGCTAACTGCTGACTTAGGGCATCTTTGGATCCAGCCCTCAGTCTCCTGCATTAGCTTCCGCACCATCCCCACAGCAATTTGGCCTAGCAAAAAGGACACATTGATGCTGCTATAATTTTTTTCCACACAGTAACTTTAATTACTGCATAGTGGGGAGAATAAATTTTCTTGGTTATTGTAGTTGGTGCAGATTGTGGAAAAACATTTTTATAAGTGAATGGATGGAGTATATGTTTGTGCAAGAGATAGGGTTGGTGGAAGATGAAGAAGAGCAAGGGAAGAAGGCTAATGCTATGAACAAGGAGTGTTGAGTGGCAGAGGTGAAACTAACTTCTGTGCAAGAGTGAAAAAAATGTGGGATACAGATGATCTTAAGACTATCACCAAAGCTTCTTGTATTTAAAAAGTTTAGCTCATTCAATCTCAAAGGATTCTAAACAATTTACAAACAGCATCAGCAATATAAACGAATGCAATTAATAAATATAATAAAAACTAAAACCTGATATTAATTAACAATTACACATCAGGGGCCAGCAGCTCCACCTCAATTAGATTCTAAAAGCCTTCTGAAAGAGCACAGATTTTGCAAGTTTCTGAAGGCCATGAGAATAGGAAACACAAACACACTGCCATCTCAGGGGGCAGGCTGCTCCAAAGCAGGGGAGCCGCACAGAAAAATTAAATAAACAGATAACTGCCAAATTGGAAGGGGGGGATATATGCATCCCTGAATAAACAGGCTTTGCTGATTTGTTGGAAACCACTGACTAGGCCTAGGATACAAAGCATTTAATATTTGAAATGCTTATTAACACTTAGTTCTCAAAAAATATATAACAGTGATAGTTGTGGTATTTTGGGCTGTCATGTATTTTGGAGAACTATATGAAAATATTTCTACACTTACTCCATTAAAATTTTAGAAGAGATTGTATGGAAATAGTCCAGGGGGAAAAAATGGTGATGGTGTAGGGGAAGGAAATAGTGTGCGACAAAGGACTAATAAACAACAGCAAGGAAAAAGAAAAAGGTTGGCATGTTGCAAATCTTAACGACTTAGTCACCTAAGCTGCTTAGGAATGAAAATGAGATCTGACAGCTTTCAGTGCTAGATCGGTTAGGAAAAACTTGGAACATCACCAAGGTCTATGAATGGCATGGGAACACCCTCTGCATTGTGGAGAAATGCTGCTGGAGAACAAAAGCTATAGGGATACTGGAGAGCTGCCATCATGACTACCCTAAAAAGAAGCTGAAGCAACCTGACACCCTGAAGGGTTCTAACAATTCTTGCTTCTTCCCCAGCTTGATTTCCAACATGTATCGATACCTTAATTTATTACTTTCTTATTTCCCACCTTTCTGAAAAAAGGAAATATTCCCCCTGTAATTTTCATGCTAGATCACAGACAGTCTCAAGTGAGCCAGATACTGGATCCTTGGGATGATTAGGTTAAAGAAAAATCAAGCTGGAAGACACATCACGATCATATCAGAATCATGGATGAAACTGGGCAATGTTTTTACAGACAGGGCTGTGGTGGTGGTGGTGGTGGTGGTGGTGGTAATAATGATCATGATCATGATCATGATGAAGATGATGGCAACAACAACAACAGCAAAATCTCCATCAGGCAATTGCAAAAGGCAGTTTTACTTGGAACAGTTTACATCCTGCCTTACCTTTAATATTATTAAACAACATCTGCCTATCCCAGGTCCTTGGGAAGGACTCAATAGGTGGACAAAAATGTCAAATCCAGTCTAAACATCTGGCTGACTGTGTGACCGACCATAATAATAATTTTCAAAATTTGCAAATTGCAAGATTTTCAGGCATTTCTCTCCCCCCACTCTTCTGTTACACTGTTGTTCCTTTAATAAATCGTTGTTTAATTATTTAAGCTATAGACTAGTTAAGGGGAGATAAATTTTATCACAGCACTATAATTTGTCCCTCCTCGTCATCCTCTGCTTTCATGGTCAGTGATCATAAATAAGATCTGATTCCTTTGCAATGGCCCAGTACAGGCACTCTGGTCAATGAACTTCATAAGAGGGGAGTACTTTGCTCTTGGTCCTATTAGACCTCTCAATAGTAACTTTAAGATATGTGGACTTCAACTCCCAGAATTCCCCAGCCAGCATTTTCATTCCCTTGCTGCACATATGAAAAGCTTAGACCAAACCAAATTGATTTGCATGCCGACTTGCTTCCCATTGGCCACCAGTAACCTGCTCAGGAATCAAAATTTGGTTAACCACTTTAAACAAACAACAAAAAAAGGCACCCTGCAATGATTTCCTAACAGCAAAAACCACACAAACTTAGAATGTGGTACCCAGGTCTTAGTCTCTCCTTTCAAGATTGCTCTGCAATGGTTCCAAAGAATGGGGGTACAACAATAATAGTCCCTACCTATAAAAAGGGGAAAGGGCAAATTACTAGCAAATTACCATCCTAATAGTTTACTAAGTATGGCCAGCAAATTGTATGCCAAACTGTTGGATTGGCTAGAAGCAAAAGAAACCCTCAAAGAGGCACAGGCCAGCTTTAGAGCCAATCCCCCTGAACACAACTGGCCAAAAAGCACCTGGCTAAAACAGGATCGGTCCATATAGTGCTGTCATTAATTTTAGGTTTCCCTTTGTTTTGCTATCAAAAGCTAGGCTATCTCAGTCAAGCGGTGTCTTATTTATTCCTGCTGCCCTAAACCTATTCTCTGCTGAAGCATGTTCCCAGCTCCTGGATGGTGCACTGCTAGGGTCTTATGGTAATTACTCAAAATTGGAAACTGTGCTGCCTAATTCTTAAGAAACAACTTTCAAATTCCAACATAGTCCTTCCCTGTGAGGTTGGTGTAACTAAGATTGAATCTAGAATTTCTACTGATTAAAGCTAACTTTTTACCCATAGGCTTGACCTCTCTGATATTAGTGGCAAACTACATAACAGTAACAATGATGGTAAACTAGAAACCCAAATCTATCGGAAGGCAACCCACACTAGCCACGTGCTCCACTACCAAAGCAACAACCCAACTTCCCTCAAGAGGTGCTGTGCAAGAACATTATTCAGATGATCACAGACACACTCCAGCAATCCAGAATGCCAGAAGGAGGAAACAGACCACCTATACAACATCTTCCAACAAAATGGATTCCCACACAACTTTATCAAGAAGTGCCTGACCAAACAACCTGCTACAGCACAATTACAGCCTGTGAAAAGGATAACAGCACTCCCATACATCAAAAACATCTCAGAAACAAACAACAGACTGTTACAACCACCTGGCATCACTGTAGCACACAAACCAACCAAAGACCTTCAGAACATCTTAAGCAAACCAAAAGACCCAGTAGCCCAAGAAGAAAAAACAGGGGTTTCAGTGGTGGGGATAGCTGGATCTGTATTGCAATGGCCAGTTTTACAATCCTCCCAACCACACTAAAGGGGCTAGGAGGCTGACACTTCTTATCCCATTTCCCTTTTCTCTCTTTCTTTGTAAACCAGGGGGGGAAATATCAGGAAAAAATCCATGATAGTATAGTGAGTGTCAGAATCACTGTCAACAGGTTTGGGGTGGGGGAATGTTATTCACCTCACAGCCATGTTGCTCACTCTTCACCCCATCACCCTACTTGTGGCTGGGAGACATGAAGACTGAAACAGCCTTACAGGCAGATTCCTAGATAGGACTCCTAAGGCTTCATCTCAATCTCGGGAAAAATAAGATTTAGTTAGATGCCAAGTCAGGAGTTCTCAGGACACAGCTGACATGGGGGAATTAGTTAAACCCTATATTAGAAATTCTATGCAAGACTGGCTCTGTTTAGAGCTGAAGCTAAACCTCTTGGGTTAACTAACTGTCAATAATTTCTTTTTGGAGTTCCCACAATATGTTTTCCCCTTTCACCCAGTTAAACAGTTGTAACACAGCCATCAATTTATACACATGAGAGCCACTGATATGTGAGCACAGAAACAGCATAAAATTGAGTTAGTTCTTAACATCAAACTTCTTGATAAGGAAAATTGTGGCATCATATGCACCTTTCATTTTATATCAGTTCTGGTGGGAAATACAGTATATCCAAAACCATTTTGCCAAACTTTGAAGGAAACCAGAATGCTGAGGTTAATAAAAGTGTATCTTAGTGTAGAGAGAGACTAGTATTTTGTGGCTGGAAAAACTTGAACTTCCTTAGAATTAAAGGGCACTTTGCTATATCCTTGGAAACAGTTGTTTCCTTTAAAAGCCACAAACAGCATGTGTAATATTGGGAGATTAATGCTGCCCAGACAAAATTCTAGACAAATCTTTCTCCAAGGACTTTAGCAGAGGAGAACAGAGTATTTTCTCACAGTGTTTAACTGGTTAGCAAAGTAAGCTTCAGTAGAGTGAGCTATAACCACTTCATGCTGTAGCAGAACTGGATTAAATACAAATGTAATCACTGTTCTGGGAAAAGTAACTGTGGCTTTCATGTAAGTGAAAAATGTTTCGGTTTTGGCTCTGAAGCAGGATCTGATCTTAAAAAGTATCTGGCAAATACAGTAGTCCATCTTTTTATATACCATGATTATTTTGATGCCAGTTCAGAGAACTTGTGTGAACAAAAACAAGTGGCAGAAATAAACAGGGCACAAAGCTTGGGAGCTGCTGACATCACATGGGCTCACATCTGAAAGCAAAGGTGATTCACATGCTGGAAATCTGAACTACTTGGAAAGAAAATATTTTCTTTGCTAATCCCTACATCTGATGCTGTCACTGAAGTTCAAAGCTGATAAGACCATATCAAGGGGCTGTAAGCCTCAGTAATTAAAGACTTATATGATTAGCAAAGGTGTTCCATCAAAGTTTTCTTGAAAGGCAAACTAAGCGTCACAAACCAGTCTAGCCAGATATACATTACTACGCCTTTAATGGATAACTGATGGGACTACTGACAAGAACCTGTGTTTTAGTTTCAGGTTAAAAATAAAAAATGAAATGTTTAAAAAATGAAAATTATTTAAGAAGTATACAGGCAAGCATAAAATGTCACGTTGCTGTTTTCCAATTCTGTGCTGCAACCAAATTAGGTAGCTCTCAATTTTTCTTCCCTCATGAACTCTTGCAAGTAAGTTTCAGGGAGTTTGGGGAATTGCTTTTATGGTGCACACTCAAGAAACAAAGCACCTGACAAGTTTATCACACTTCATCCTGTATTTATTTTAGAATGTACATGTGACAAACCTCATAAGTTGCTATGACTCAATAGTGCCCCCAACAGAGCACCTGGTAAATTGACCCTCTGCTGGGAAGATGAAATGGGACAAAGCTTATCTTTTCTTCCCAAATGCACAACATAGCATGTAATGTCTTTCACACCAAATTTTATATATTGAAAACCTCTCAAGTCTATTTGTTACTCAAGGGGGGCATTGTTGAGAAATATCGGACAATCACAAGATAATTATCTGGTTTGCAGGCTCAATCACAGAATCAGAATCATAGAATTAGAAGTGACCAGAGAAGCCATCTAGTTCAAACTCCCACTCAGAGCATGATTCATTACAGCATCTCTAACAGACGGCCATTCAGTCTCTCTCTGAAGCGTTCTAATGAATGAAAACTCATATCATGAGGCAGCCTGTTCCACCGGCTTACAGCTCATATGGTCAGGCAGTTCCTCCTGATGTCTGGCTTGAACCTTTCAGTTTTAACCCACTAATTCCAATCCTCTCCTGCATACAACAGAGAATAAGTCCACTCCCTTTTCTGTGTTATACCCCACCAGATAGTTGAAGACTGCTAACATATTTTTCCTTAGTCATCTTTTCTGTAAGCTAAACACACTTAGATCCTTTAACTATTCCTCACAGGGCTTGGTGTCTTTCACCTAGTAGGCTTCTTCTGAACTTGTTCCAATTTGTAACTGACTTTTTTGAATGGTGGTGCACAGAACTGGACACAGTAGTCCAAATGGCACTTGATCAGGGCAGAGTGGAACATTATTTCCCATGATCTGGACTCTACACTCCTGTTAATGCAGGTAGCATTTGCCTTTTTAGCAACTGCATCACACTGTTTAACTTGAGGTCAATAAAGGTACCCAGGTGCCTTTTGCATGTACAACTGCCAAGCTAACATGGTAATAAGGTTAGTCTGACACAAATTGCTACAACAAAGACTTTGACAGAGTATGTCATGACGTTCTCCTTCATAAAATTATAAGTAGTCATACAGCACCCTGATTTTTTTCCCCCCAACTAGGAAACTCTTATAAGAAAAGGTCTACAAGTAGAGGAAAATATCCCCCCTCCCAGCTCTGAAAGAACCCCAAATTCTCCTGGGATTTGGAACAAAATGGATACTGATGAACAGGCCATCTTTCTGTAGCAAATTTGCTACTCTTGATCTTCCTGATGAACATCCATGGAAGCTTAAGGTTCTTTGAAACCAGGCTGAACCATTGCCTGCAGTGAGAGTTGAATTTGAAACATGAAAGAATATTTTCACAACATTTTTTCATTGTTCCTATTAGCACTGTTTTCCTGTAAAAATTATGTTACACTGCAGCTTGGTTTAATGCTGGGTCAAACATTGTCAAAGGGGAGTTTTTTGTCAGATTGGAAAAGAATAACTTGGATAAATATTGATAAGTTTTGAACTTTTGGCCTTGAAATTCTTCATTGCTGAAAATTGCTGAGATGCTCTCTTCTTATCATGATTGCTGAATGAGGCTACAAAACCAAAGACAAGACTTTTGGTAATTACTAGTCCCCTGAACAAAATTCATTGTGAAACTAATAATCTCAACAGAATAGTAGTAACTTGATAGCAACTAGACTCCTGATGATAATTCTTTGGCTCTTCCCATTTTAAAGTAGATTTTAATGGAGAATTGGCCATTGAGGATGCTCTTGAGTCTGGAGCCTAAGCTATCTAATAATACCACTGAGAATACTGACTACATCTAGAGGTTCTATATTCAAGCACAATCTTATAGGATGATGCAATCATACTGCATCAAATTAATATGTGATGTTCACTGCAGCCAACTAGAGCCTGAAGTGCCTTTAATCTCCTCCCACCAACCAACAGTCCAAAGCCAGCATTCCTGTTAGTTATTAACTCAGGAAATGATTTCATCCATATGCAACTAAAATCGTACTGAAATACAAGTTTGAAAGATTCACTTGAGTTTTTTTCTTAGCAATGGGCAATTGTCCAAAGTGGCTTCATGCCAAACACAAACAAAAGAAAAAACCTTCTACACAGACAGATTTAAATAGAGTCACCTACATGAAAAGTATCTAAGCAGTGAATAGTTAAACAAAGTTCTCTTTTTGGTGTCATGATTAAGCAAGCCACTAGAGCTTTCTCAAGCTACAAAGCCCAGTACAGCTTCCTGCATAGGAAGGACACACAAAAGAGGATGTTCCCAGAACAAAGCTGCGTGTGCTTTAATTTTAGAACCTACCTGCTAAATTTTGTACTGAAGGCAACTTTCAAGAGTAGTCTCACATAGAGTTCATTGCAGTAGACAAGACATACCCCTTTGGGTGGTGCCATTAGGAGATATGGATTTTATTATGAAGATTCAATTTGTGTGTGGCTTGATATAAGCTGCTCAGAAACATTTGGAATTGAGTGAACGACTAAATATTTATATTTACAACTTCAGAATATGACTATTAAAACTGGCAGTGGATGGATATATCAATCATACATGGTTCTAGCATGCACATCCTCAGCCTAAATATAGTAAACAGTTAAACTGTACTGTTTAGTGCACAGTTAAAAAGCGTTGTTGCTCAGTGGCTCAAAAATCATGTGAAATCATGTACTGATGCTTTCTGTATGTATATCTGGAAAAAACCCCCACTGAATCCAGAGCTTTTCATTCCAAATGAACTTGAATAGGATTGAGCTAAGAATATCTTAGAATTCTATTGTGCCCCCACTGCGTTTTTTCTTTTTTTTCTTTATTTTTTGGTATATGCAAACCACATAGTCCTCTCCTAATCACTGCATCTAAGCTCACCCCATGATTAAGCATGCACAGCTGTGTGCCAATTGGGGGTTAATTAAATGAGTTCAGTGTCTTCCTTCTGTATGAAAGTAGCCCATCTGCTTCAATTCAGGGTTAAAATCTCAGCTGTAGTGTGAAATTTAAATTATGGCCTTTTAAACTCACAGGTGGATTAGAATGAGCCATTGCTTTTTAGAGGAAAAGCATGACATGATAGTATGAGTATTCACGCCTGAACTTTGCAGGAAAGGGCAGACATGTCCCCTTGGCCTGTGCTCCATACACACAGCTGCAAAGAAAGCTGGAATTCTCTCTGTGCCTTCATCAGGATAGGACAAAGAATAAACACTTTGAAATGTTCAAGGGCTATTTATAGTTTTTTAAAAAAAAATCAGAGAGATGGGGAATCTATACTCAATGATCATTTCTGCCTTAATTATGAATAAAGCCTCCATGACTATGAACTAAAAATAAGCTCTTGATAAGAATATGGAACTACCAGGAGGACAGACAAGAATGCAAGAGGTCTGTGCCTGTGATGTTGTCTGTTCTTATCACAAAAGGCACCAGTATGCACAAATACAAGGCTTCTAGTCAGAAATCTCACAGCACACAGTGCCAGCATCAATCAATCTGAAGGCATTTTGACACATACTGCCATTGATTTCTGATCAGTGAATGCCAAAATGCCATACGACTTGATATAGATTTAGAAGTATGTCAGACTGTTTTATTAAATTGTGAAACCACTGTGTATCTGTAGATATTTCAGTCAATTACTATTCAATACTGTGGTGGTGTTTTTTTTTAAGAGTATGGGTTATCTGTTGCATGCACTGTGTCAGGTAATTGGATAATTTCATCATCTGTAACATTTTTAACTGCTGAGTTGAAGAATTATTTGGATCTGTTTTTCCAACTGCTTTTGAAGCAAAAATACACATTTATTGACTTTAGATTCTGTCTTCATAATGCTTCAGAGTGAAAGGTCATGATTCCATCCTCATGTAATTTTTCATGCCAGTCCAATATACTATTTGTTTGAGCTACCAGGAGAATTGAAGTTGACAGCTCCTAATCAGCCTTGATTCAGCCAGTATTTGAATGAAAGACT
Organism: Candoia aspera; assembly: GCF_035149785.1. NCBI lineage: Eukaryota > Metazoa > Chordata > Lepidosauria > Squamata > Candoiidae > Candoia > Candoia aspera. Next base: position 230,315,341 of record NC_086154.1, read on the forward strand.
ACCTGGAAGTCCTAAGGATATTGGCTAGATTGGAAAGTATGTATAAATGTAAAAAACAGTACAAGAAGAGAGCAATGGAAAATGATTTTTGTATTGTTTCCAAGAAAACATAGGTGTATTCATTTGGTCACCAAGAGCTGAGCTCACCTTTAAGGAGTTCCTGGCTTTTAAGACACTGCTAAGAGACCAAGCAGCTAATTTTTGGTCCCATCTCATTGGCATGTTCCTGCTGTGTTCTGGTCTGAAAATCTATTAGGCAGTGATATGTGGTGGAAGGAGTGGAATTCCATGAGCATAGCAGCTGGCCTAGTCACTTATTCTGAAAGTAAGTATGAGAATGGTTCGCAGAGAAGTAACATGGAGTGAAGGGAGGTAGTTATTTTTCTTTGTGCATCAGCTTCACATCCATGGTTGCTTGGGGGCAGGGGGGAGCAGGGGTCAAGTGATATCATGTCATCATGATGTCATGGTGCAAATGATGTGAATAATATGTATCATTTACCAGATGTGTATGACATCACTGTGCTTCTGTGCACAGGGATCTGTGGTGCACAGTGATCGCTGGTGTGCTTCTACTGCACACCAATGATCAGGTCATCTATAAGCAACTAAAGGTATGAGTAGATCATTTACTGAGGTAAAATAAGTGTAGAAAATGGATTTAAACTCAAAACTGCAACTACTAATGGCAGGGGGAATTTCATAACTGTTTAGGAAAGTATAGAGCCCATACTGAAACATTCTATCTTTCTCTAAGACATTCAAACACCTTTTAATAAAAGATTTAGGAGCAAGACATTCATCCTGAATCTATAACATCTGTTTCATGGTTAGAATCAGCATTTTGAGGAACAAGAGGACCTTTTTACATGTATTCATGAATTCAGGATTTAAATGTATAAATTATCTTTAATTGTGATTGTGTTCATTTCAGCCCTCATTAGCCTGGGTAACTCTAGTGAAACAGATGCTACAGCAACCTTGTGAAATCACCCTGTGCTGAGAATTTGCCCTGATAATTAGCACTACCAAAATGAATTTGGGTCAGCACTGTGATAACAAAGAAGTGCATAATTATTAAAGAAAACTTCTCATTTGCAGGCAGATGCTTCTTACTATGAATATGAATAAGAGGGAAAAAATTAAATAAGAATCACATTTTCTATATCAAGTAAGTATCATTTTAAAAATAGCGTGTACATCCTTATTCGTAAAAGAGACTACATTCAGATTCCTGTAGATCTGTTGTGACTTTTGAAGTCGTGAACCATGTCAGTAAAAACAAAATACAATTCTAATTGTTTGTGTGCTCTGAAGCACATCTTTTCATGTTATCCCACATGGATGCCACATGTAGATTAGAAGTACAGCAAATCAAGCTAATCTCATAATTGTTTGCCAGACCTAAATACAATGCTCCCACAAGTGACTTCATAATGAAAAATCAGATACTTATCAGACTAACTGTTATTCATGCACGAATGCAATTATGCCTTTCCTCAATGCATTTCATGATTAGATTTATATCCCACTTTCATGTGTACAACTGAAGGTGGCATATATGCCTCCTCTATTTTCCCTGCAACAGCAACCCTGTGAGATGAGTCAGGCTGAAACTGTCCCAAAGTCATGCATTTAGCTTCTGTGCCTAAAGGAGGCCTAGAACTTACGGTCTCTCAGTTTCTAGTCCCATACCTTAACCACTACACCACATTGTCTTCCTTCTCACATTCTAATTAGGATAAAAATCCCCCCTTTTCAGATATTATTTATGCTTATTTGTAGTGGGATTGTTTTGCTAGAATAAGAAATAATGATCAAATTTCACTACTCACCTCTCATATCTCAGTACAGATTTGTTTATTATTGTTTCTGTTCTGTAGCAGCAACCAACACAGGGAGCTTTGTTATGAGGACCCTGAATATCATTTAAAGGCTACATCAGTCATTGCCTTCACGTTTTTGGTGATTTCATGTGGAATGCACCTTATAGGGAAACAAAAACCAGACTTCAATATTTTTAGCTAATATATAGCAGGATAATGGGCCTTCTGTTCACTATTTTGATATTCCTTTAGCCATCCCGCTGAAAGTTCTTCTGGAATATAAGATTAATCAGTAAACAAATAAACAGGATCTTAAATTTACAATGTGTTAAGTAATGGGTTAATGCAGAGGTCCTCAAACTTTACATTCCTCTGGCCCCCTAAAATGATAAATGAATGTGTAGGACCACCCTCTGTAGTGCTGGTGGTTCCACTGGGAGATTGGTGGGGAGGAAATGGATAGTGGTATATACCTCTTTCCCTTAGGTGCGTGGTACATAGAACTCTATATGATTTTATCTTTTCAGGTAATAGTTCAGTACATAGTAAGGAATTAAGCATTTATTTTAGTCATTAAAGGATCATACTTTGGTTATATTTTGTTCAGGTTTGTCCTTGGGGAGACACCTGTGTAGAGTAGGATGATCTTTCTCATGTTAAATCCAATTATCCTTGAGAAACAGATTCTCCTTAACTCTGAGATGATCTCATTGCCACCTGGCATAAACAAGAACTCCTTTACCTTGATGGTCTCATTCTTGGAAGGAAGGCAAAGCATTCCACAATCCTTCTTGTCCTTCGTAGAATCCAATTAAAAGCAGATGTACTTAATTATGGTTCAGAGGCTATATAAGCTAGTCAGAAACCTCCATGGGGTGCAACTTTGGTGCAGATCTAACTGGGAGGGTGCTGCATGTTTAGTGGCTTTGAAGGGGTCTGCCCACCATCATCTCTTTGGGGTTCCCTAACTGGCAGAAGAAGTGTAAGGTTTTTCTTTGTCTTATTGTATTCTTGAAATATTCTTTTATTCTGTCTTGTGTTATATTTTTCAGGATTCTTGTGTTATATTCTTTGATTGCTGTCTCACATTATATTATGTTATTTTTTTAATATGACTTGGAATAAATCCTTAAGTACTCATACTAAGTGGTCATTGCTTCCAAATCCAAACAAACCTGTCACCAACCCTCTTGGACTGGGGAAAAAGCAATACACCATCCTACACAAGACTAATGATTTCATTGGGTATAGAGCCAAGCAATTTGATACTCCATGAGTTTAAGGACATGTAACTATTACAATCATGTCAAAGATCTTGTCAACTCAAACTGGGGCTTTCTTCTTTAGAAATTGATAATGTATCCCATAATTCTGTCTTTCAAGTGACTATTTTCCTCTTTAGGGAAACTGTCGCCAGTCCCAGTGGAAGTATACTTTGAAATAAACATTCTAGCTTCAAAGAGTAAAAAAAAGTAAGGATTGAGTTTGAGACATAAAAATTTCCTTCTACAGTACTAAAGATAACAGAATTCCATTTGTTATTTCCATAACAAAACCTTTTTAACTCTAATTTGATGCACAGTGGTCATTCTACCTATTTGTTATTATACTAACATTGTGGTTGCTTGCATTTGTTAATCATCTTGTTACTACTAGATCATAAGTTATCCTTGCAGTGCATATAATCAAATATTATCTTATCTTTAAAAGAAGCTGGTGCACAGCCTTGGGTAAAAATATTGATTTCTTGTGATTTCAGATTTATAGGCTCAAAAAGTAATGAAATGTTGGCAGAGTGCTAGAAAGCCTTTGGCCCAGGAGAGATCAGAAAAATCTCACACCAGGCATTTCTATAAAAATAATTTTATTTACAGAAAACAAACATATTTAAAGGCTGTTTGCTGAGAGGAGAGATTTCTCTCAGCTGTATATTCTCTGCAAGCCTACACAGAAGGGAAACTGAAACTAAAACAAGTCCAGGCAAGTTCCTCCCTTAGGCAATGCAACCATTAACATGTGAAAAGGGGACAATTAAATTCAATCTCTTCACCCAGCCAAAATGATTAGTTACCATAGTAACCTTAATCTGTAGTAGAAAACATTAACACTGCCCTTTTTATACTACAGAATGAGATGCAAACCAATTTGCTTTGTTAACTCTTTGTGTCTTGGTACAGCAAGAGGTTTGTGTAATGATTGCCTGCCCCAAACACTCAGACTCACAAGAGGTTACTTAAATGAAATCTGATTTATTAGGGAAATTATGGCAGATACAGAGAAAGCTGAGAATGACTAAAAGCGCACCAAATACAAACTAAAAACCCTCGGCTCCAAACGTAATCCCTCCCCTCTACCGGCCATAGCAACCACCCCCCTCCCAGGTGCTGGTAACCGTTTTTCACACATCCTGGGAAAGCAACCTTGAACACATGAGATAACCCAAACACATTCCAACCCAACAGGCAACAGATAACTCCCCAAAAAGGAATCCTCCTCCCTCCCGAGATCAAACACGTATCCGGCAAATGACATGCGAAACGTTACGATGTACCAAGCACATTGAAACGGTGAACATGACATACTGCCCCCCCCAAAAAAAACCTAAGGGCCCGGTTTGGAGGGGTAAGCATTATGGAATCAACGAACAAGTATAGGGGAAGCCACATCGTGAGCGGCCACCCATTCCGGGTGGGGGAAATGTTTCCAGCGAACTAGGTACTGCAGTGTGTTGCAAAGCCGGCGAGAGTCAAGAATTTCTTTTACTTCAAAATGTTGTTGCCCGTCAATCATGATGGGAGGAGGTGGCGGAGGTTGAACATGCCAGCGGTCAGAGCGAGTAAGGGGTTTGAGCAAACTGCAATGACAGACAGGGTGTAAGCGCTTCAGATTATGCGGCAAATCAAGTTTAAAAGTCACTGGGTTAATTTGTGCCACAATAGGAAATGGACCCACAAATTTAGGAGCTAATTTTTTCGATGGTTGAGAGGACTTGATGAACTTGGTAGACAGGTACACCATGTCACCCACTTGAAACGAAGGGTGAGGGGCATGCTTCTTATCAGCATGCTGTTTGTAAGCAGACTGTGCATCCGCTAGTGCCTGCTGGATGACCGGCCAAGTGTCCGCCAGCTGCGTTGCCCATTCGGATGGTGAAGCAGGTGGGACAGGTGGCTGCGGCAAGTCAGGGATTGGGACAAAATCCCTGCCGTGAATGGTGCGAAAAGGGGTTTGACCGGTGCTTTGATGAACGGCGTTGTTGTAGGCAACCTCAGCAAAGGGAAGGAGGTCAACCCAGTTGTCTTGTTGATAATTGACGAAAGCACGCAAATATTGCTCTAGTGTTGAATTTAGCGCCTCTGTGGCCCCTGTCAGTCTCAGGATGCCACGCCGTGGACAATGCCTGTTTAGTGCCCAAGAGTTTTTAAAAATGCCCGCCAAAACTGAGAGGTGAACTGTGTGCCCCTGTCAGAGATTAAGTGGGAGGGACATCCGTGTAACCTGTACACGTGTACAAGGAATAGGCGGGCTAACTGTCGCGCCGAAGGAATGGAGGCGCATGGGATGAAATGAGCTTGCTTGGAGAAGTAGTCTTTTACTACCCAAATAACAGTTTTTCATTGGCTGGGAGGTAACTCCACTATGAAATCCATGGAAACCTCCTCCCAGGGGCAAGCGGGATGGGCCACTGGTCGCAACAAGCCTTGAGGCTTCCCCACCTTGCGTTTAGACATAGCACAAACAAAACAGGAAGCAACATAATCCTTTACATCCTTGCGCAACGCAGGCCACCAAAACTGTCTGCGAACCAGGTGCAAAGTTTTTACGAAGCCAAAATGCCCAGCAACCTTATCATCGTGCGAACGGAGTAAAACCTCCTTTCGCAAGCCATCAGGGACATAGAGACGATTGGAGTTCCAAGCGAATCCCCGGTCAAAAGTAGCACTGTCTCTATTTGCTAGCAACCAAGTGTCGGTTTTTAGCTCCTTTAGAAACTTTTGTTGCAATTGAGATGAAATGGACAAGGTGCCCTGCGGGGCGGAATCACTGCCGCCAGGCTGCTGCGCCCGGGCTTGACTGCGGGTCACAGCTGGCATTCCCAGTTGTGGCTGTGTCCACAGCGTACTGACCACCTCTGGCGCTGAGCTGGAGTCCTGGGGTTGCCTGGACAGCGCGTCTGCTAAGAAGTTCTTTTTCCCTGGGATAAACTTCAGTTTGAAGTTGAACCGGTTAAAGAACTGAGCCCAGCGAACTTGTTTAGGGCTCAGCTTGCGGGGGGTACTAAGGGCTTCCAAGTTCTTATGGTCAGTCCACACCTCAAATGGATGATTGGCCCCTTCCAGCAAGTGGTGCCAAGAGTCCAAAGCCGCTTTGACTTCAAAAGCCTCCTTTTCCCACACATGCCAATGTCTCTCTGTCTCAGAGAATTTACGGGACAGGTAGGCACATGGCTTTAAACAACCCGCCCCATCTGCTTGCAACAACAGGGCTCCAATAGAATAGTCAGAGGCATCCACTTGAACAACAAAAGGCTTGGAGGGGTCAGGGTGTTGTAAAATAGGCTCCTGTGTAAAAGACTCCTTCAGCTTATCGAACGCCGCCTGACAAGCCGGAGTCCATCTAAGCAGCATGCCTGGGTTTTTTACCTGGCGGGTTTCTCCCACCCCCTTCGTCCGAAGCAAATCTGTCAGGGGCAAAGTTATTTCTGCAAACCCCTTTATGAACAACCGGTAGTAATTGCTGAACCCCAGGAAACTTTGAAGTTGCCTGAGGGTGCGGGGTCTCTCCCATTCTAGGATGGCCTGGATTTTAGCAGGATCCATCTCTATGCCTTTATCTGAGATCCTGTACCCCAGATAATCAATTTGGGTTTGATGGAAGGCGCATTTGGACAGTTTGGCATACAACTCAGCTTTCCTTAGCTTGTGAAGCACCTGCTTAACCAACTGTACATGTTCTTCCAGGGTTTCAGTATAAATTAACACATCATCCAAGTAGACCAGTACCCCTTTAAACAGATGTTCATGTAATAACTCATTGATCAATTGCATAAATACCCCAGGTGCCCCAGCCAAACCAAACGGCAAAATCTTATATTGAAAAGCTCCCAATGGGCAATCGAATGCTGTTTTCCATTCATTCCCCTCCCGGATCCTCACACAGTAATAGGCTTCCCTTAAATCCAGTTTCGAGAAGATTTTCCCCTTAGCCAGATGTGATAAAAGCCACATGTCTTTTATCAAAGGCAAAGGATATTTATTTGATATTGAGACTGCATTGAGCCCACGGAAATCAGTACAGAGTCTTAATGTCCCATCTTTCTTCGGGCGGAAAAGAACCGGTGCCTCCACTGGCGAACTAGTTGGTTCAATGAACCCTCTTGCCAAGTTTTTGTCCACAAACCCCCGTAACAAAGTTAGTTCCTTCTGAGTCATTGAGTAAATCTTTGGCTTAGGCAATTGGGTGTTAGGCACCAGCTCAATGGCACAGTCAGTTTTCCGATGGGGGGGAAGTTGATCCGCTTCTTTCTCCCCAAACACATCAGCAAATGCCTGGTATTCCTCCAGTAGACCCTCAAGAGGAGGGGTTGGCTACTGCGGAGTCGCAGCTGCCGCTACCCCCACCACCTCCTCTGGGGCTTCATTCCCCTCCGGTGCTTGATAAAATCCATCCCTAAAGGTTACAGTTCTATAGACCCAGTTTATCTGAGGATTTTGCTGGACCAACCATGGGACACCCAAAACCACCAAAGGACCCCCCACCGGAGCTACTACAAATGACAACCCTTCCCGGTGGCTACCCATTTGCAAGGCTACCAAACCGGTGAAATGCGTGACCGGTTTGCCCCCTGCCATGGACCCATCCAATTGGGTGAAGGCTATGGGTCGTTGCAACGGAAAGGTGGGCAACTCCAAGGCAGCCACCACATGGGGATGCATTAAGCACCGTGAGCACCCAGAATCAATCATCGCCCACACTTCTATCATCTTCGAGTGGGATCCCAACTTTACTTTCACCGTGAGAATGCGGTAGCTGCCACTCACCGACACAGGCTCACGCCCCTCCTCTACCACCTGCCCTGCGGTGCCCTTTAGAGCAGGTGGCTGGCGTTTCCCGCCGGCTGCAGCAATTCGGGCTCACCCTCGTCCCCGTAGAATGGCATGCTTTCCAGCTCGCTGTCAGCCACTGCTGCTTTCATTTTTCTCGGCAGAGAGGGGGACTTCGCAGTTGACTTTCCCTGCCGGTCCTCGCCCTTCACCCTCGGGCATGCCGCCGCGCGGTGCCCCTCTTTGCCGCAGCGCAGGCACTGCCCCTTCGCGTACCGGTGCTCCTTCTCCTCTTCCCACGAACGTTGTCCAGATCTTCCAAAGGAGCCCGAGGGGCGGGTGGGTTTTCCATTCTGCCCCAACTTCGTTGCCCATCTCTGCGCGAACACCTCGTGGGCATGCTCAGCCTTTCCAGCGAGCTGGATCCACCCATACAAGCTGTCAGGATCATCTCGTCCCAGTGACCAGCGCAGCACTTCGGTGTTTAAACCATCCTTGAACAACTCTATTACAGTTGCCTGCGACCAGTCTTCCACCTTCCCCGCTAGCGCTTTAAATTCCAGCGTGTAATCAGCCACGGTTTTCAATCCCTGCTTGAGTTCTTTCTATTATGCTTTGCCCGCTCCTTAGCTAGTGGATCTTCGAAATGGTGCTGTAGGGCCCAGAGGAATTCGTCAAATTTCTCCAGTTCAGGGGCTTCCAACTGGCACATCTGTACATACCAGTCCGCTGCCCTCCCCTTAAGCTTGGTGGCAATGGTGATGATTTTCGCTTTTTCCGAGCGAAAGAGCGACCCCCACTCTTCCATGTACGCCTTGGCATTCGTCAGAAAGAACGAGAGTTTTGTCGGGTCTCCATAGAACTTGACAGAGAAGTCCCTCAGTCCTCCGCCTGGCGGGCCGCGCCCCCCCCCACTGGCGGTTCAGCTGCTTTGACAGCTCCCAGCTGCCTCTGCTCAGGGGCGAGCGGCGATGCTAGTTCCACCCTGGGAGCCTGGTCCCCCTCTCTCGGGTGAGCTCCCCTTCTCCGTTCCGGAGACTGTGTCTGGGAGGAAGGGGTCGAATGCCGCTGGCTTGACCCCTCCCGCACCTCTTTCAGCGAACTCAGGTCCATGCTCATTTTCTGCAGAATGAGCTCCAGGGAGTCCATCTTCGACACTAGCACCCGAATTCGGTCTGGAGTGGGGGAGTCCCCCCTCGGCGGTACCTGTACCACCGTTGGGGACAGCGGGTATCTCTGCTTCCAGGACGAGCCCCTCGCCTCTGAGAAGTCCCCACGACTATCGTCCCAGGTGACCTGTTCGCCCGGGGTCGTGACCGTGGTCTCTGGCGCGGTCTTCATGCCCGCAGCTTCGCCTTCGGACCCCGAACTCGCCGCCTCCCGAATCACTGAGAGTTCTCCCAGGGGGGCTCTGTCGGGTCACATCAAGGTAGAGTCGGGCTCTCCCTCACTCGACCCATCACTCTCCACGAGTAGCACATTTGGATCAGTCATCACCAGCACTCTCCCTCACAGGATCGAAAGAACCTGTCTTTTCCTGGATAGGGGCCAGCGGGATTTGAAGTTTTGGATTCTCAGCTTTATGTAATGATTGCCTGCCCCAAACACTCAGACTCACAAGAGGTTACTTAAATGAAATCTGATTTATTAGGGAAATTATGGCAGATACAGAGAAAGCTGAGAATGACTAAAAGCGCGCCAGATACAAACTAAAAACCCTCGGCTCCAAACGTAATCCCTCCCCCCTACCAGCCATAGCAACCACCCCCCTCCCAGGTGCTGGTAACCATTTTCCACACATCCTGGGAAAGCAACCTTGAACACATGAGATAACCCAAACACATTCCAACCCAGCAGGCAACAGATAACAACTCCCCGAAAAGGAATCCTCCTCCCTCCCGAGATCAAACACGTATCCGGCAAATGACATGCGAAACGTTACGATGTACCAAGCACATTGAAACGGTGAACATGACAGTTTGGTTAAAATATCAGCAGTTAGTTACCATAGTAACCTTAATCTGTAGTAGAAAACATATTAACATGAAATAGCTTCCAAAACAGAAGCAGAAGTGGATTGGCATTTCTTCATGAGAATATTTTTCTGGAGTGGAAAGAAAGATTTGCTTTACATGCTTGATACTGTATTTTAGCTTGCTACTACTTATTTTGACTGCTACTAAGTTTTATCCTTGTTAATTCTAAATTACTTCTAAGAGGAAACAGTAATTCGTCCTAGCACAATGTTTTTATTTTTGGTATATCTTATGACTGCCAATGGAGAAATGCATACAGTAGCCACAGCATACAATAGAAACCTTTCTTTTTATTGTAATTCTGCAAGGTTGGCAACAGTATTTTGAAAGCCAAGAAATCATGTGTCATTGATATCCTAGTGTGTCATTCAAACCATAGTACAGAGTATGATAAACTGTATTGGATTTATTTCTCATGTCCAAATGTCAGCAAATGTAACATACAAGCATTTTTTTCATGAGAACACAAAAGCTATCTCAACCATGAGTGTGATTCCCCCCACCTCATTAAATAGTCCATGGTCAATTTCATGTTCTCAACAGAGAAATTTTATTTAATCTGTTGAATTTTTTAAAATTATCTAAAACCACAATGGAGGATTGTGAATTAGTATCTTATATATTTATATTCCCATTCTTAGGTAACAGTAAACCAAGTTTTCCCAGTCAACCACTGAACATAGAAGGAATACAATAGAATAAGGCAATGGATTCTACCTTTTCATTCTGATGGAGACATTTGGAGACAGCTACCAGCACAAAATAACTGTGATGAGGTATAGCCAGTCACAAAACACTTGTTTTAGAGAAAAACAAACTGGTGATGCCAAAACCTCAGTATAAGTTAGATTCTACACTCTATATTCAAATGCTTCAGAACCCAAGTATGGCATAAATCACTCCCTCATCCATCCCAGTCCTGGTTCTTCTGCCTGATCCCTTATGTTGCCCACTTCTTGTTACAACTGGATCATTAGGCCTGATCTTGAACAATTATTGGAGAATCCCTCCCTCCCCTGGAGAGGTTCAGAGAGATTGCACAGCCAAATTCTCTGGCCATAAATTTAAGGGAAAACTTTGAAAGGCCACTGGTGCCCAGCAATAATTCACACACCTGCACAACCATATGCAACAATATGGCCATGATGATTCCAGATCAACATCTTTCAGAGTTCCTAATCAAGCAACTGCCACACAGTTTAATGTAAATGTGAAAGAAATCCATGTAGCCTCAGATTCCAGACTCCATATTTTATTATAAGATATACAGTACCTCAAATGCTTCAAAGAAAAAAAAGCAAAGAGAAGAAACTTTATATCATTTTGTGCAAGGCTTGATAGATGTCATAAGTTTGACATTTTTCCAGCTTTCTTAGCTTAGTTATGGTCTGATATTCTATTTCTAGGATCATAAAACTTGCATTTACATAACAGATTTTAGAACCCCAGTCTGTTACAATTTCTCTTAATATTTGATTTCCAATAATTATTGAAATTCTTCTTTTTGATTTATATATTTCATTATATAATCTGCAAATAGTTTAATACATTCAACAGCAAAGTTTCTTTTTCTTCTTTCTGTGAGATATTGTAGTTCCCTTAACCTTTTCACATTACATAAGAAATACTTCTTGAGAATGAATATAATCCCACTCAAAGTCTAAACTAAAAATAACCATACATACCATAATATTTAGGTACACAGGGCAGACATGTACATAATTTATAATTATATAGAGATAAAATTTTATTAAAGGCTTTCCTAGCCTGCTGGCCTTCTGCAGGGCTGGGATCAAAGTTTGTAAAGAGGTCATCATCTCAACAAAGTATATTCATTGTTAAGTTTACTGATGTCATTTCCAGTTCATCTCATTAGGACCCCAGCAGGCTAGAAAAGGCTATTTTACAAAATGATTAATTTAGGAAGCAGAGTAAATATTAACCCCCAAGAATATTTTAGCCATCAAAAATAGCCTTCAAACCTACAGGCATAATAAAACATTATGCCAAAAAATATTGTTCTTGTTTCAAAGCCTTTCAGACTTATTCTAAATGAAAGATATGGTAAATATTTACTATATTATTTTTTCACTGTTCTTTGCTATTCAAATAATAATATGCATGCAGTTTAATAAAGTGTAATCCTCTTATATAGACTCATAGATGCACCCCATAGGCTAACATTAACATTCATCTTGGCTCAGATCTAAATCAAAGTGATTGATGTCTAAGTCCAGCCATCTCCGGTAGTATCATAGGCTTCCACATTTGGTACTATGTCCAGTATTACAAATATAACAGTAATTTGGGAGTTCAATGGCACAATATTATCTAAGTCATCAGAAGTTTATACATAAATATATAAACAAGTCTTCTCCTTGTTTTATTATTAGGCTAGCAAAACTGCATGGTGGATTACTTGAGTAGCATGGGATGGAAACTGAAAGTGTAAGAGAGGAGTCCTGTTCTATTTTAGAGGAAAGAATATAAAACATAATGTTCAGATTGCTGTAGTAAAGGAAATTTATTAGCAATAGTGGCACAATAGTAGCATGGGGATTTGTCTTCTGAAGTCCTCAATCTTCAGAGTCCTTCCTTTGCTGGCTATGGAAGATTGAGTTCCATTAAAAATTGAGAACTTTATTTACCATTGCACTCCACAACAGAAATCCACTGGTGCCCACAGATTTGCATTATTAGACAGCATTCATTAGGTTCATTGGAGTTCACTATAATTACTACAGCAATCTGCTGGATGGATGGATGGATGGATGGATGGATGGATGGATGGATATACACACACACTAACTCCTAAAAAAACCCCACTGATCTCAAATATGTTTTGTAATGAGCGATGAAGGAGAAAGTCATATGGTGAACTTGTAAAAGAAGGGCAGAAACCATTTAGTGAAGTGACCTCACTAAAGTGCATGTTTATGCACTTTCAGTCTATCATTTTAATTATCCAAGCCAAAATGCTTTCAATGACCTTGTGAGACAAATAATCAGAATAGCCTCTCAAAGATTATACCACAGCATATAACAAGGCATTTCATTATAGTGAGTTACAAGTGCTGACATGTACAAAATTGCCCTGATGTCCTCCTAGGTGCATTGAACATTCCTTTCCTTTAATCATAATGAAAGACAGATATTTTGTGGCCAGAAAATGGGCATTAACTAAAGTGGCCATGTGGTTGCTTGCTGTAATGTCTACTATACTTTCAACACATATGCACAGATATTCATAATTATACAGCAAACAGAGCATAAAAACTCCTTTGTTTTTCAATCCCTGAATCTTATTCTTCCACTGCTAAGCCCCTTTGAATATATCTTTGTGGATCTATAGTTTTTTTCCTCAGCAATGGAAACCCAGATCCTGACTCCAGGGGGAATAGGATGTCAAGGTAAAAAGTCAAGCATTAAAGTATTCTAGCAGAAGCCCCAAATCCACACCAGAGAAAAAGGTCTGTTTGCAAGGTCAGGCAAGTAGTAGCTGAATGAACAGCTCTTTTCCCAGGCTTGGTTGTTTTTATAACTGAGAGGCTTTCTGACAGTATTAACCAAAGCTCTCATGTGTTCTTACATGCACAGTTCCCAAAGCTGTATGAATAATTATACTCACTGTCTGTAATTCTTGTTCACAGAAGACAGTTGAATAAAATTTGGAAGAATATTGTGGATAAACATTACTTTAGCAGTTATCTTCCTTAGCAGATCACTCTTTTGGTAACTTACAGGAATGAAAGGGAGGACAAGATGCAGCATAGAAGGTAGGAGATGCTACCCAAAGGATTTATGAGGGCTGGAGCAGAGGTATACTGGGGGACCTTGTGTTGGCATCCACAGGATGGATATTTATTTGTACGTTTATTTATCGCTTCAGTCTAAAATGGCTCTAACAGTGGGCATAGTTACAATAATAACAAATACCAGTGCAATACAACTAGAAAAAAAATACACATTACTTTAAAAATGAAAACAAGAACATAAGTACAACCTAAATTTGTGCCAACAACAAATAGAACTTAGGGATGGATGGATGGGTCAGTGGCATTATATGCAGTTGGGAAGAACTGTATTAACTGGCATCTGCCACATTACCCTTTCCTTGAAATTCTCTGGATAACAACTCCAGCAGATGAAGTTCTAGTTAAGTATTGTAGAAGACATCCAGGCATCCTCTTCACAGAGTTTATTAGAGTTCACTCACTTGGATGCATATTCACAAACCAACTTTCCTTCACTATGTGTCCTCTAGATATGTTGGACTATAACATCCCCCAATAAACCCTTATATTACTTATGATGGGTGTGATGGAAACTATAATTCAACATATCTTGAGAATGGTAGAGTAATTATATAGATTGCTGATTCTTCCACATGCAGATTCCTAATGTTAAGCAATACACGTAAATAATGTTTTTAAATTGTGATTCTTTTTGCTATGCACTGTTCAATGTAAAATCAACCCTGACAAAAAAGAGCAGCAGGGTGATGGTAATTAGGTACCAGGTGTGTTTGCACTGAAGCCTTTATTATTCAGTTACCTACTCTTTTTAAAGCAGCATTGAGAGGCAGGCTTGCAGAGATTATTAAAGTAATTGGTTTAATACTCATGCCAAAATTAGAGCCCATCACAACTCTTATTCTCCCTTCTTCACTTCATTAATTGGAAGGAAAGCTGCAACACCCTTTGAAACTCTGCCAAGCCAAAAAACCCATCTCATCTCCAAATCACCTTCAAATATCTCCGAAGTGATTCAGAGGCATCTGAATTGATATGACATGTCAAATCAATTCAAAAATTCAGTTCAAAATTAAATTTAAAATGTAATTCAAAGGGGTGATTCAATTGCATTTCTTTCAAATCAACATATTCTTTAAAAGCTTCATATAGCCCTACTCCAAGTCAGTCCAGAACTGGTTTAATGATCAAGAACTGTAAGAAGGGAGATGAGGAAATCTGCAGTTCTGCATCAATAGTCAGTAACTAGATGCAGTGACAGATCACCAGGTCATAATTGTCCTCAAACTATGGGGAAGGTATACTAACATATGACTTCCATATTCTCCAGTATTAAATAAATCTGGCAGTTTCTTTTTGTTTCCCTGTGCTGGTGATATGTAAAAGATGCTGTAGAAGTGGTACTACTCCTAGGTACCCAACAGTAAAAATCCCATGATGCTGGAGAATGTAGATAAAAGGCTATGGCTGAAGAAATTAGACTCTAATTGCTATAGATTTTATCTTTCTTCCTAGGGCTGACTCTTATTCTGGACTAAGTCTTTATATTATTCTCTGGACACTAAAATCAACGTAACTCTCCTTGATTAATGAAATGAAGAAAAATTATTTTAATTGCATTGAAATTGTGCTTTCTCAGGGGAAAATGAGATTTGTGATCCTGTTCTGAAATGATGATATTACTGTGGCAAGTCTTCTAAATTATCCTATTCATTCAATATCAGTATCTGCAGATGACAGCTTTCCAATCAATAAATGGAGTTTATTAACTTGATTGAATAATAGCTGTTGATTTAAATAGCACAGGAACTCCCTATTATGCCTGCTTATGTTGCACTGCTGTTAGATCTCTTATTTCCTAGGGGGTAAAATATCCTCCTATTATGAACCAATATTCCAACTTCAATAAATATCATACTCTGATTAATGTAAATAGTGAATATTTAGAAAAGATAAGGTCATACAATCAAAATTTCAACAAGAAGTTATTTATTTGTTCAGAATGTGACATTCTAGCAGACACATCTGTGTCCATGAATCCACACTCAAATACATTTAACTTTACTTCAACAATTTTACATGTAACAATAATTTATCCTGTAAAAAAAAATACCATAGTCTACACTAAACTTCCATTTGAAATATTATTTTCCCTCTAACTAATTTATCTTTGTGCCTCCTGAACAAAGGAGTTTGTTTAGGAGTTCTAGCAAAGAAACAGACTTTAACTTCAGTTTAGACAAGAAATGCAAAGGACTTTCTCATGCTTTCAAAGAGATTTCAGGATCAGATTGCCTTACCACCCTGGCACAAAAACCTTCTGTTAGGCATGCATTTGGTAAACATTTAATGAAGCATCTTCTTTTCTTTACTACTTATAATGAAAAGAAATAAGCCTTTTTTTTCTGGGTAGAAATTGGCTCATGTTCAGATCAACAGAAGGGGTGTTCAGGTGAAGGTGCCTATACTTGGCATGTTGGATGTTTTCCATGTGATTATGCTTGGAAGTACAAATTGGTATAAATTGTCTGTTTTGTGATCTAGCTAACTTTGCTGGAAGAAACTGTAGTCTGGTTGCAGACTCATATGGTAGCTCACTGAGTGTACTAATATATAAGAATGTAAGCCGAGCCATGTTGGATTAGGCCAAGCACCCAATCAGTACAGCATACTATTCCCACAGGAAAAGCTTCCCATAGCTTCTCATAAGAACACAGGAGGCATAATAGCATCAATTTGTTATCACAGAAACCACAATGGAAAGCTCCCAAGAAGACCTTGAGTGCAATACTGTAGCAACTCCCTTTCATGTCTCCCAAATGGTATTGTTTAATGTTTCCAGTACTGGAGGTAGAAGAGGTAATATATAACAATCATATCTTGACCATGTGATGGAAGACAACAGCCTGCATTAGCACTACCAGCCTTATATATTAGAATCTGTACTTGTGTACAATGAAGAAATTGTTTTAACAATCAAATATATTTACCAAAGGCAAGATTTGAAAGCTGAAATAAAAGACAGTCCATGCAACAAACTCTACCCTGAATCTCATCCTTGCAAAACTAAGGGATTGTTGCCCCTGTTGCTTAGCAATTACAAATAGTGTGTGTTGGAGAAACATCAAACAGTCTGCTTAGAGGGATGACATTAAAGTGAATCCTTCTCAAAGTAAAGTCTTGTCCTTAGGAGTTTAAACAGCTAAAGAAAGATACACTATCTCAATACACAGTTTAAGGGCTACTTAGCAAGACTGTGCTTGCAAAGCACCGGAATGCTGACATTAACCCCCCAGGGAATGATATTCATATCCTCACTGAAGACAGTGGATTTTCCAAGATGAAAGTAAGTGACAGCTGAAGCAACAAGAACAACAGGGAACAGAGAGGAGAGTAGATGGAAATCAGAAACAGGGTCACTGGGGCAGCTGCAACCTACCCATCAGCTCCCAAACACGTTGTTTGGTTTTCTCTCTTTCTAGGAAGAGTACCCTAGGGACAGACATGAACAAGGAGAAAAAGGCTAATGTGCTGCAGGCAGGCATGTGGATTTCTTTCTGCAGAAAAACAAGCCAAACATTCTTATGGAAGTCTGCATAGAGCAACTCAGCTGAGTATTCATTTGATATTGGCTGTAAAGCCTATTTATGGCTTTTGGAGGTCCATAAGCAAGGGATCTGGCACGTATATAAGACAGTACACACATCCACGCCCACAGGAACCAAGCATGAGGGAACTAGGATATTTTGATTATTTTCTGCTTTCCTGTGGCCCACTCAAATGTTATCATGGCTAAAGAATTATTCTGAGCAAATAGAAATGAAATCAGGAGTAGGACTCAGTATGAATTACTGTATTTATATATTTTAAATATATTTCTAAAATATATATTCATTTATTGAAGAAATATCAAAACACTTCATAAAACAGGAATATACAACTTTAGTGAGTCAACAGCCATATCAGGTTTTACCCAACATGTTTCATTTTAAAAGTGGGTGGGGCCAGGAGACATTTGAAGAAGGGAATTCAGGAATTTTAAAGGAAAAAAAAATACCTTCCTCCCTTAAGTATTTCCAAGAGTTATGATACTCATTATATCCCTCAAATCCCCAAAACTTCTGAAAAAAATGGCTAACATTTTTGGTCCCATCTCCTTCACAAGGCACTGAAGGGCACAGGAAGGATGTTGGTGAATCAGATGTGACCCCATGGTGGTACTTTCTGTAAACCTGATATAGAGCCTTCTTTGATGTAGTCATCTTCCTTTCTAGACAGAAACAACAGCTTCTCATTTGGTCTAAGCTGTTCCTAGAATTATCAGACACTGGAGATCTGATAATTATTTATTAACCTTTTTAGCAAAAACAGAAAGAGAATTTGTGAAGAAGTAACAGAAGATAATTGGTCCTAGAAGATACCAATACCTGGATCCCCCCTCTAACAATCCATGAATGGGCAGATTAATTACTTTTCTTGGGAGCACAGAAGGTCTCAGTCATGACTACCAAGCTATCCTAAAGATTTTCACTTGACAACAGGGAAAGAAGTATAGGCATCAGTCCAATAGATTTTAAATCTGCACCTCATTTACACATACAGACTCCTTCCGGCATTGAGCAAAGAAGAAAGAATAAGCCAGAACAGGAGTTTTACCAGTCTGGTAAAAGCATATCAGTCTTATTGCCAGTCTCTCAAGACAAATGTGATGATGGTAACCGGCATGGAGATCACCAATATTCCTTGATTTGTAGAAATAAAAGGCATATGAAGGCTCTGCTTGACACAAGCTACCTCTCTTATAGCTGCACTATTTTTATCTTGCCCCACCCACAAGCAATTCTTTTCAACAGTGTTAGGTCCCTAACAAAGGAAAATCTTGAACTGCTTGCATGAGTTGCTGTATGAGTGAGATGGGCGTGATTAAATTCAATATATATACATATACATATACATATACATATACATATACATATACATATACATACACACACACACACACACACACACACACAAACATACATACAGAGAGAGAGAGAGAGAGAGAGAATGTGTATGTATATAGTCAATGTTCCACCATTGCAATTTTTCATGCTTAAGGATGCATGGATAAGGTATGGAGAAACTGATCAGGATTTCCTCTCTGTTTGTTAAGAACACACACAAAGCCCACAAAGCAGTTCAATGTTGCAGCTCTGAATGACAGTTGGGGAGAATTAAGGCTTCCTCCCATATGCACAATTTCAATTGTATTGCAAGTTACTACTTGCCTATTAATAGGAAACATGCACATACCCATAAAATTATGGACCGTTTTTCCGCTGGGCAAACTAGCACTTCAGGGGATGTAATTTAAATTGGTAAAATGATATAGGAGAAGAAAGATTATACCCACCCCCTTTCCCCATGCACTATGGCCTCTATCTATTAAGGCAGCCAGGGGGTATGCTTATTTCCCCCTTACTTAGATCACTAAGGGCTCTTGAGGGTTGACTCAAACATTTGGCTTATTGATGGATACAAGAAACTGACTCACCTATTTCAGCTTGGTTTTATTTTAAAAATATAGGAAATAGCACCACAAAACAGTGGTCATTTGCTGCTAATTTTTTGGCACAATCCTGGAAGAATCCGGGAGCTACAAAATGGATCTGTGGACTGCAAACTCTAATGTATTAAGGTGTTAACCCTGCATTAAGATGTCCACACATGGCTGCCGTTAACTTTAAACTATCCTAAGAAGTATTAAATATCAGAATCCTACATCAGGTCCAGTTAAGCCTAAATTCTGTAAGTATTGTTGTTTGTGTGTGTGTGTATGATTTTAATTACAGTAATAAAAACAAACTAAACTCAGAGAAAGGAAAGTAAAAAAGGAAGATTAAAAGTGCAAAGAAAGAAAAAGTAAAAAAAGAAAAGAAAACAGAAAGAGTGAAATAAAGAAAAAGAAAAATATATAAAGAAGTGACTTCCAATCTTCATCATAACAAGTATAAACAAGTTTGGTAGCTCTTTACCCCCTATAAGGTTACAAGCAGATATCTCTTCTTCCCATAACCCATCCCATATCTATAAGCAAATCCATAAGACATCAACTTTTCAATCCTGGTGCCAGTAAAAAGTCTATAAAGGGTTGCTAGAATTTCATAAAAGCATGTCTTATTTCAATCTTGATCAGATAAACCAGTGTTATATTCCTTCCTTTTACCTCTGAAAATCTTAATCTATTGTTGTTGTTGTTTATTCGTTTAGTCGCTTCCGACTCTTCGTGACTTCATGGACCAGCCCACGCCAGAGCTTCCTGTCGGTCGTCAACATCCCCAGCTCCCCCAGGGACGAGTCCCTCACCTCTAGAATATCATCCATCCATCTTGCCCTTGGTCGGCCCCTCTTCCTTTTGCCTTCCACTCTGCATAGCATCAGCATCTTCTCCAGGGTGTCCTGTCTTCTCATTATGTGGCCAAAGTATTTCAGTTTTGCCTTTAATATCATTCCCTCAAGTGAGCAGCTTTAACAAGCCTCTTTTGCAAATCCAATAAAAAGACATTCTCCAAGTCATTCTCTTGGTTTATTATTTGCATTTCCCCTTTAATTTTTAAAACTTCAGCCAGCTTCTTTTTTATATCCAGTAAAGCAGTGCTTCCCAAACCTGGCTAAATTATCCAGAATTGGATAAAAGTGGTTTTTCTTTGGGTAACAACACACAAACCCATTAAAACTTTCTGCTAAGTGGTTTTGGGTAATGAAGGAAAAAGTTTGGGAAGTACTGCAGTAAAGAGTCCTTATCCTGGTCATTAACTTGTCCTGTCACTTATCTTTCCACTTTAAATACTTCCTCTATCTTGTAATTGATACTTTTTAAAATCTAATATTTCTGATTCAACAATTTCTGCATCAAGCAATATTTGTTTCACATCTGTCATTCCTTCATTAACATCCTTTAAACATAGTTTATCCATAGAAGCAGATATTGTTACTGATATTGTTGATATTGTAGCTACTAATTTCTGGCCCCAATCTTTGAAGATGTCCTTTAATATTTCAAATGTTATAGTGTTTTCTGTCATTTTGTAAATCCCAAGCCTAATCAAAATCAATGGCAGGGGGTTTTTTTGCCTGGAATCTTTAGTCCCCTCCACTGTCCAATTTAAATCATAAGGTCTCTCATTTCTGTTATGACTTACAGTAGACGAAATAATTCTGGTTCCCACAAAAAGCTGTTTATTTTATATAGTTCCAAAAATTTATAGTAAAAGTTTCAATATTCCAAATTTGCCTGGCCCCTTAATTCATTTAAAACTTTCTTGGTTTAAAATCTTATTTAGCTTTTTGCCCTTTATTTCAAATTCTTTAAGTTCTTAAACTTATAGTTGGTTTTTCTTTTGTTCAGAAACGAAGATAGACTCACCAGGTGGCTTTTCAAGCTTGTCGTTCTGAAGATTCCTAATAGCTTTAAGATGGTTAGATAAGCAATTTCCAAAAGTGATTAGAAGCTAAGTTAGAGAACTTAGTGTACTCTAAAAGGCTCTACCATGGTTGTGAACTTGATTATTAATCCCTTCACTTTCTGGCACTCAAATTCACGGGAGACTGCTGTCCTGCAGTCTCCTCATGAGCAGCAGCTGTCTGAAGCACATGTGGGTGATCCCCTGTTCTCTTCTTATCCAGAGAGGTTCCAAAGAACCAGTCTACTTACTGGTTCTTCAGTCTTTGCCACAGTCATCATCTCCACTCTTCACGGACCTGTATTTAGCTTGCCATGCCTCCACCTGAAGCCTATTCTATAAGTATTGTTGAAAAAGTAGTTTGAAATTAATAAAGCAGCAACACTGGCTCTTCATGACCAAAACCTCCCAATTTTTATTCATTGTTGAGAAAATGCAAAGAGCAAGGGGTGTGTTAGTTTTTCTTTTGGTCTGTAGAAATATTGTTATAGTCAATATTTTGTAGCAAAACAAAGTTGTTGTAGAGGTCATGTTTGTACCCAATGCCTGAGTCACCTCTAGACATTTTTTGTTCAGGTTTGAGAATCCATTTTAGCAGGAATGGACCCCCTCCTGACCTTTGCAAATGAGTATTCCTCACGAACGTATTCCACCTTCAGAATCAGGACAAGTATAAGGATAAAAAAATAATTAAAATAGTATACCGTCTCCAGAGCTTTTTTTTAAAGGTCTTTTCCAAAGTTTCTTTTGGCGTTGCAAGAAGTTCAGCATTTTCCTTCAAAACAGGAGTGAACAATGACTTCATCTTTTCTTAGAAATATACTGGTTCTACTTTCAATCTTGGATCATTTTTTGTGAGTGTTTTGTTGGGCAGTTCCCAAGGCTAACAATCCAGATTCTGAAGCCCATTACATCATAGTTCTTTCTCCTCTACCTTTCTAATGGCCAATGTCTCACATCCTTTTGCATGAGTTTTATTTTTCATTCTACTGAATCTTTCTCAGCCTTTCTGAATTTCATGCTCCTCAGCTGTGTTAGACTACAGCATTTATGATTCCCAGCTAGCATGGCCACAATGGGAGCTTTTTCATGTAATCATGACTAGCATTGCATGTTGGAGCTATAAGGAAAATTATCTTTGTGTGAAAATACCTTGTGGAATTAAAGAATTATCTCATTTTATCATTTTGATATTATTTTTGAGAATCTAAACAGACTGTCTACATTTCTGCCTGGACCAACTCACCCTTTACTGTACACATATAAAAAAAATCTGAACTGTCAAATCTGCAAGACAGCAAGCAATAGCAAATATAAAAATAAATAACAATGTTATATATCTTTTAATATAAATTAAAGCTGCAAATGAACATGAGAACCGACAGAATGAAAATAGTTAGAATCACATGATTTCCAATAAACACAGCAGTTGGCAGTATCTGCCAACCTTGGTTAACCATGAACAAACTACCACAAAATACCACAAAATCTCAGGGCTGTAGGCTAGACTGGGAAGTTATAAAACCATCCCAGAAGAGAATGGCAAGCTTATCCATGCAGTCACTATGAGTGACTGAAAGGAAGTTTACCTTGTATTTGCAATGCTATAATATGCCCAGGAAGATAGTGAAATCATCAGTGCAAATATTACTATTTTGAATGAAAGATGGAAGTTAAAAAAATAATAAGTATCTTCCATCTGTCACACAATTTTTTGCTATTGCTTCCCCAATCTGCTTATTTTTAGACATTTTTACTTTTTAAACTTGAAATCAGGTCTTCATTACATGACTCCAACAAATCAAGGATTAAATAGCAATGGTGGCACGTATCTCATTGGTTTTGATTACGTTATAGCTCTAAGAAAAGGCAAAGCCTTCCTATTGCCCTTATTCTGAATTCATATAGCTGTATGCTGGTCCCAAGCCCAGATAAATAGGGAGGGGCAGGGAAAGCAATGGTGAACTACCCCACAGCAAATTTCACCAGAACACTTTATGGCAACAGCTCAACATGATGCAGATATGGATATGAACAGCAGACCCTCCAGGCTGGATGGTAGCCTACAAGCCACTGGAGAAGAGCAAAGGCCAGCAATTAGTACTCAGGGTTTTGATGATGTTTTGGGGGGAAAGCCTACAGGAAGCCCAACAACTGATGGTGCCCATGATGAAAGGGGCAGCCTAAGCTGTACAAAGTCTTACCAAATTGGTACAAGGAATGTCAGAGGCATGTCCCTTGGCAAAGTGGAAATTGTAAAATGAGAAATGACCAGAATGAACATAGATATCCTTGGTATTAGTGAGTTGCACTGGACTGGCAATGGTCAATTCAAATCAGATGAGTTCATGGTCTCTTTTTCTGGAAGTGTCAACACCAGATGAAAGGGAGTTGCATTCATTGTAAGCAAACAAGATGCTAAATGCATCGAGAATCACAGAGCACACAGTGATCATATATCTATCCAAATCTGAGGCAAGCCACTCAACAGCACCATACTACAAGTCTATGCACCAACTTCAGACTCAAGTGATGATGAAATCGAACGTTTTTACAGTTAGCTTCAAAGTGCTCTTTTACAAGTACCTAAAAAGGACTTATGGGAGACTTCAATGCAAAAGTAGGCAAAGGAGAAGATGCAAGAATAGTAGGCAAGTTTGGGTTAGGCAAAGGGAATGAAGCTGGTGACTGCCTGGTGCAGTTCTGTCAGGAAAGTCATCTCAGCATAATGAATACATGGTTTATTCAACCTAAGCAGCGATTGAACACATGGACAGCACTAAATGGACAACATTGAAACCAGACTGACTTCATTCTATGCCAACAATGCTGGAAAAGCTCAGTCACATCTGTAAAGACACTTCCAGGTGCCAATTGCAGCACAGACCATCAGCTATTAATGGCCAAAATGAAAGTCAAATTGTGCAAAGTAAGGTAAGGTATCATCCCCAAAAAGTTCAGTGTAAACAATATTTCACCAATGTATGCCATGGAAGTTAAGAACAGGTCTGATCAACTGAATCTAGATGGAAAAGATCCAGATGAACAATGGTGGGAGATCTGAGACAACATCATTGAAATTGCTGAAAAGTATGTTCCATGCCAAAAAACAAGACAACAAACAAGTGGCTATCTGACAACATCATCAAAATAGCTGATCAGCGAAGGGTGGCCAAAGCCAAAGGCAACAAAGATGAAGTCAAAAAGCTGAATGCAGATTTTCAACGTGAAGCTAGGAAGGACAAAAATAGGCAACTTGAGGAGCAGTGTCAACATCTAGAAGAAGCTAACATAAAGGGGTATACTAAAGCCATGTTTACTGAAGTGAAAATGATGTGATCTAGCTTCTCCACACAAAAAGGTACAGTCAAGGACTGCAATGGAAATGTACTAACTGACCAGCAGAAGATCAAGCACAGGTGGAAAGAATACACAGAACAGCTATATGCCAGCTCAACTTACCACCAAGATGATAATGATGATGGCCCAATGGACAAAGAACCAGACATTTTGGAAGAAGAAGTAGAATGGACCACGGCAAAATTGCCAAACAAAAAAGCCCCAGGTTTTGATAAGATACCTGCAGAACTACTAAGACCAGTGCCAGCTAACATCATCACTGCCTTGTGTCAAGAGATCTGGTCTAATTGCAAATGGCCTCGGGACTGGAAAAGATCAGTTTTTATCCCATTAGCAAATGGGCGATGTCAGAGATTGCTCCAATTATCACACAATTGTGTTGATTTCTCATGCAAACAAGATTCTACTAAATATTATAAAACAGCGGCTACAGAATGTCACAAATCAGGAGCTACCAGGCTTTAGAAAGGGGCGTGGCACTTGAGATCACATTACCAACATCAGATGGATTATGGAAAAGGCCCATGAATATCAAAAGGATCTATAAATGTGTTTTATCAATCACAGCAAAGCTTTGGGCTGTGTAGAACACAATAAGCTATGGGTGGCTCTGCACAATCTTGGTGTCCTACCCCACTTGACCAGACTTGTCAGATCACTGTACACTGACCAGGAAACAACAGTGAGAACACTCTACGGTGACACAAATTGGTTCAGGATCAGTAAGGGTGTTAAGCGGGGATGCACTTTATCCCCACTCCTTTTCAACCTCTGTGCTGAAGTGATCATGTGGAAATTAGACCTAGAGTTGCTTGATATTGGAGTGAAGATTGGTGGAAGAACCGTAAACAATTTGAGATATGCAGATGACACAACATTATTGGCTGAAAATAAGGAAGACCTGGAAAAAATGATTTTGAAAATCAAGGAAGAAAGTGAAAAAATGGGATTGAACCTCAACATCAGGAAAACAAAGATAATGACAACAGCAGCAGATGGACAAGCAACATTTAACATCAACAATGAGGAAATTGAAACAGTCCAGGATTTCATCTTTCTTGGATCAAAAATTGTCCACGATGGCAAATCCACACCTGAAATCAAAGGCAGGATAACATTAGGGTGCACTGCAATGGCCAGCACGAATAAGATCTGGAAGAGCAAAGATATCACCCTAAATACAAAAGGCAGACTAGTCAGAGCAATAGTCTTTCCCATAATGATGTATGGGTGTGAGAGTTAGACAATAAGAATGGACGAACGAAGAATTGATGCATTTGAATTGTGGTTCTGGCATAGATTGTTGTGCTTACCATGGACAGCTAGAGTAACCAACAGAGAAGTGCTGGACCGTATAAAACCAGATACATCATTAGCAGCCAAAATTGTAAGACTACAGTTGACTTACTTTGGCCATGTCATATGTGCAAACTCATTAGAGAAGTCGGTGATGCTAGGAATTGTTAGCGGAACAAGAAGAAGGGGCAGGCCAAGAATACGCTGGCTTGACACCATCAAAACAGATACCAAGATGAACATCCAGCAGTTAAAAGAAGCCATGCTTGATAGGGCTGCATGGAGAGCTCTCATCCATAAAGGCGCCAAGAGCCGGACACGATTGAATGGTTAAAATGATGAATGATGGAAAAGGACATACTTTTTTTTTTAGGACTTATGGATAGCCAATTAGAAAAGACTCATGGACAATTGGTTTTATGTATGGTAACGGCAGTGAGATTATTATATGCACAAAGATGGAAGAATACAGAAATACCCACAAGGGAGGAATGGACCGTGAAGATGGCAGAACTTGCAGAAATGGCTAAATTGACTTGTTTGATTAGAGAGGGAACAATAACTTCTGTTATAAAAGACTGGAAATCCTTTATGGACTTTTTGCTGAAAATGGATAAAAATGAACTGGCGATTTCTGGATTTACCAATTAATAAGGGTTGAATATGGGGAGAAGGGAACCATGTTATGGTTTTCTTTCTTCCTTATTCTTTTTTTAAAATATTGTTTCATGTTTATCTTTTAACTCTGTAAAAAAATCTCCAATAAAAATCATACACACACACACACACATACTTAAAAGTCCAAATAGATAACAATGCTGTCTGATTATTCACTACACTATACTGATAGTGGATGAATGAATATAGAAATTCCATCAACATCATAAGCCCATATACAAGGAATCCTTTTACTAATTCTTCTTAAGTGTTCTTCGACACATTTAGCCTTACACTGCTTATCAGGCAAATGCAATCACAACTCTCTGTGAGGTATCAGCAATTATTTATTTGATATCCTGCTTTTCCCTCCATTTTATTATTATTATGAATCTGTAGGTTAGATTATTATTTCTCCCAATGTTACCAATGAGAT
Source organism: Candoia aspera (assembly GCF_035149785.1). Taxonomy (NCBI): domain Eukaryota; kingdom Metazoa; phylum Chordata; class Lepidosauria; order Squamata; family Candoiidae; genus Candoia; species Candoia aspera. The sequence continues at coordinate 230,342,193 of NC_086154.1, forward strand.
ATGGCTGAATCTGAAGTCCCTCCTAGGATAAATCAAGACCACCCAGTTGCCTTGTCACCAGAATAAGCCAGTAACCATTTCTGGAAGACAGAAATGGACACCATTGCCCTCTATTAATTCCCTACTAACTGCAAAGTGACCTCCAGGTACATTTTTCTGCTCCACTTCTGAAGTACTCATTTCCATGTTAGTCACCTTAAGTGCTCCTGTCCATTTCAGCTAGTCTGCTGTCATGAGTAAGGATGGCGAGCAGGGGGCTCCCATCCAGACTGTTAAGGGCATGCATAGCACTGAGGAATTGGGCAGCCATTCAAAGAGACACAGATCGGGACCGCCTTAACCTTTGGGGTTTATATGTCTGGGTTTTTCCCACGCTTCTTCAGTTTGTTAGGATTCCTGTTATGTACAAGCAATAAAACATTAGAGACCAGTTCCTTGTCTCAGCGTGTTTCCTGGCTGTTAGGACATCTGCTTCAGTCTGTTGCAGGCTAACCCCAGCAATTGATTGGCTGCTGCACAGAGTGCTAAGAATTCCCACTTACCCTGGTCCAAGGCTGCTATTGCCCTTTAAACAACATGACTACGATTAAGATTCTTTATTGTTTCACTGTTTCCGTGATTTTTTTTAAAAGGAAAAAACCATGATGGACAATGCCCCATGAAATATCAAAATGAGTGGCTGTCTCTATGTCTTTTTGCCCAAAGGGAGGGCAAAAAGGTGGACTGATAGGGGTGGAATGTTCTCCAATGGGCTTCTATGGTAGCTTACAGTCTGAATTGAATTTTTTTCACGTGTACTAGCCTTTTAGGTCTGGACATGTTTTTCTTAAGTTGCCTTAGAGTTAACCTGCAATGAGCATAGGACAGGAGCAGCTTAAATCGTAGTTATGGATACGTCCCTAATCATGCAGTGAATACTTTGATTAGGGCCTCTGAAGTTGATACTTTCTTCTGGCTTTGTTGAGGTACATTCTCATTCAATGCAGTGGTAGTCCCATTATTGTAACTGTTGTCTTGATCCACATTTATAAGGAAGAAAGTCTGTGGAAGTCAGTAGAGTTTCCTTTTGAGTAGACTTCAAGCCGGCATTGCTACAGCTCAATTCAAATTGTATGCATTTGTTTATTCCAATTCCATTCTGTCAAGCATTCATAGATTTATAGGTCAATTCCTTCCTAGTAAAGCGTCAATATATTCTTCCAAAACTAGCCCACAGCCCAGCTTTAAACAATTAAAAACTCATGACTGTCATTTTTAGAGGTGATGCAATACTCTTATAGTACAAGCAATATTCTTCTAGATTCCTAGAACTAAATCTGTATTTAACTAACATATATCCAATATAGTGTTAAATAAAAGTTAATTAAATATAATCTAATTCCTAATGTGGTTTATAGAATATGAAAAAAGGAAATGTGAGACTACATTTTTATGCAATTAAGCAATGAAGAAATATGTAATTTGGAGTTATTGCCTACACATACATTTCTATTCGTCATGATACTCTATTTTGAGGTAAGCAATGTTATACAAAGCACAACAAAGGGGTAAGAAAGTAAGATAAAAAAGGCATAAATTAAAGAAATACAGATAAATCTAGTTGTGCCAACACCATTTGTAATTCTTATCCATACCTTCCTATCTTTGCAAATCATCTTTGCTTCCAACATATCCACACAACACTCCATACATTGCCTTTTGTTCTTTAAGCTTTTCACCTCTCTCTTTTTGAGGATCCTGGTCTTTTTCCAGGTACTTTTTCAAGGTACATTCCTCTTGAACCATCTCTTCATATGTTTGTTTTGTGACTCCATCATCCCTGCATGTATCTCTGAACTGGCAGAATGTGAGCAACAGTATATTATTGGCTTTAGTTACTTCACCTCTGCCTAACACCACCTAAGTTTCAGCCTTATTTTTCATGTATATCCCATCCAGTTGTTGATCACAAATGCAACACGTTGACTCATTGCACAATTTAAAACTGAATATGGCTTATCCAAACTGGCACAGATACATGAACGACAAGGTTTTTGACAAGAAAAATCATATAACATAGAACATAAAAAGCAAAGTGAATTTTTAAAAAAAACCCTACAGAAAACCTTATTTGCATAATTTTGAGTTTTGTATAACCAGCTGGGATCACACGTCTTTCTTTTCAGACTGAATATTTCTGAATTCCACTACTGTGATGTTATGCCATTGTTTTAAATCCTAGCTACAGTGGCTTTTTGAAAGGAGACAAAAGTTTCAATTACTTCTCCATTTTCAATAGTTATTAGCCAGTGTCCTTCATTTACTGCAGATGGTAGTACGAAACCGATGCTACAGAAGCAGACAATTACATTTATGATGATCAAAGAAAATAATTAAAGTAATTATGCAGATTGTTTAAAACTCTGGTAGTTATTTAAAAAAAGCTGAAGCAGTCTCAAGTCAAAATTATTTTCTGATGTTATTTTCCATATGCAAAGCCAGAAAGAATATTTCATAAAGTCAGTGCGTTTTACGAAACAGAATTAAGCCTTTTCCTTCTGTGCTTTTCTGGATTTTCTCAAGTACAATTATTTCTGCAGTAAAGGATAGATATATCCAGGGGTGAACGTAATTAATTTTAAACTCCTTCCTTCCTTCCTTCCTTCCTTCCTTCCTTCTCCAATTGAATGTCTTCTTTCAGTTTTTGCATTCCAAACTATAGGCTATTTTTGCCTTTCATTTATTTATTTATTTAGCAACTGATTTGTATGCTACCTCAATTACGGAAGAAATTCTAAGTTTCCATGATAGAATTAGAACCATGGAGTAATAAAATAGAAAATAATGGTAATACGTAGCCACATATTGGGGAGAACCATCACCATTTTTCATCATTGCTTTCCATTCAGATTTTATCACCTGGATTTCTGCTCTCCCCACCTATATTTTCAATACCTTTACTTTTAAATTAATTATTCATCTATAATGTATATGTTTATTCAGTGAAATTGTTGTGGAGAAAATCAGTATTTGCATTTTTAAAAAATTTAGAATCTAAGTTTGATGTTGAAGTTGTGCATCTGATTATGCCCATACTGTACACAGAAACTATGTTTCTGTTGCTTGAAGCAAGCCTTGGCCATAAGGAAGGCAGAGGCGATTTGGGAATTAATGCTGAGTGGCATTTGGGGGGTAGGGAGTGGGCTGTGGAAGGCGTGAGGATGGGCCCAGGTGTTACTTTTGGCTTGGTCCTTGTGGCTGTAGCTTCTCTCCCCTCATTTACCTATGCAGCCATTTTAACTTCTCCCAGGGCTGGAGAACTGACTGAACAGAGGGAACCTGCAAATTCATGGACTCCTTTGATGGATGGACTAGTCTTTGTGGTGGGAGAGGGTGTTTCTCCCCCTGAATAAGGGTTGTTTTCCTTCCTACAGGTGAGAGCCGGGGGATTGATTGATTCACTCTCAGGGTTATCTGGTGTTGGTTTCATGGGCTCCTTGCCAGTCTAGTGAGAGTGGATTGGTGGTGGGGGAAGGGAATGAGAGTATAGAGCTGTTTTTCTGGAGGTGCTGACTGCTATGCAGAAACACCCTGGGTTGACGATCCCGGAGGAGGCTGTGACTGGATGTATATGAATGCTGGGGGGGAGGGTGACTATAGGCTTGGGCATGGACCATTAAGGACAAGGGAAGGGGGAAGGCTCTGGAGGGGTGGGGGCAGGCTATAACATAACAGTAGTGACAAGTATGAGGATATATGGTGGAAGACGGGGGGCGGGCCGCTCACAGGGACCATGCTACAAATATAATGTTCCTGTAGCATGCTCCAGTCCCTCAAGCTTGTTCCTGGGTCCCAGATGGCAGACCTTCAAGGCCCTGGGTTGTCAGCTGCTGCTACTGAACCCAGGTCAGTCTGCAATAAGGCCACCCTCATTCATGACTTGATGAAAAGGCTAACCTGGCATGTATTACCAAGACCTGGCTGGGTGAGGAGATGGAGTTCTCCTCTCTGAGATATGCCCAGTTGGGTTCCGGGTGTGGCACTAGCCAAGACCCCAGGGCAGGGGTGGTGGGGTTGTGGTGGTGGTCATCTGAGATTCATGGGAGGCATCCAGGGACCCTGGCTCCTCAGATTGCCAGGTGCGAGACCCTATTTGTTAAGTTGAGCTCTAAGAGGGATCAATTCAGACTGTTGCTATTGTATCAGCCTTCCTGCTGTGTATAGCAACCTCCCTGCCTGAGTTTCTTGACTCCATGGCTGGGTTGGTGATGGCGTTCCCCAGGATTATGGTCTTGGGGAACTTCAACTTGCCTTCTCTGAGGGCAGGGTCAGAGGTAGCTTGGGAGTTCATGGCCACCATGACAGCTGTGGCCCTGTCCCAAGTCATCCAGGGCCTGATGCATAATAGTGGTCATATGCCTGACCTGGATTTTCTGTTGGAGCAATGGCAGGGTGTTCTGAATTTGGGGGAGATATTAGTTTCTCCCCTGTCATGGTCAGATCGCTCCCTGGTGAGCCTCCAGTTCTCTGGCACCACCCCCATCCACAGAGAGCTTGGGCCTATTAGATCGGCCCACCCCAGGCAACTGATGCACCTGATTGGGTTCCAGAGGGAGCTCGGAGTTGTTCTGGAAGGTCTGCTACATGGTCTGGCCAAAGCCCCGGTGGTCGCCTGTATGGCAGAGTAGCTGTGACTTTGAACCACATCATGCCTGAGCAGCCTCTCCATGTTCGTGGATCCCAGAACTCTCCATGTTATTCAGAGGTGGTATTTCTACTACTTTCTTTCAAGGCAACAGATCTAACAAAAACCTTGAACCTGAACAACTTTGCTTGTGAGAAAATGTTGTTCATTCATAGAGGGCCCACGCTTGTTAGAAATCATCCAAATCAGAGTATAATTCTCTCAGATGCAATAAATTCACTTCTATCCACTTCTCTATTCTCTGTCCATTTCAGAAAATACAGAGGGGAGTCACTATTTATATCTGTGCTTTCCACCATACCTCATGTATAAAAGTATCTCATGGCAGTGCTTATTTTTAATGTGATAGGAACATCTGTCTCTTCACTGGAGTAGAAGGGCAGGCATGTTTTATTTATTATGTTTAAATCTCTCCCTAGGAGATTTAAATGGGGGGAAATAAACAAACCTAGTTTTTACTTACTTCTAAATTTTGTTGATCCTAGACTTTGTATCATTTCTGTACATAAAAAGAGACACGGAATTGTGAGACATGAGGATACAAAGTCAGCACACTGAGTTTTTCAAATAATAGTAACAATAATATTGTGTGCATGTCCACAACAGTATTGTGTATTGGTGCCCAGTACCAGGATATTGTGGCCCATTGATTGGTCTTATACCCAACATATTAAGATGTAGTATAGTTGGGCAGAAATAAGTCTAGCTGGATTTAATTTTTTTAAAAATCAATGATACAAGATTACGAAGCTTTTCAGACATCTGTTTTAATCCATTAGGAGAACTATTGTCAATTTTCATGAAGCATATATCACTCTATATCAAACCAAATATGTTTCTCTCATAGTTATAACCCTGTGAATATTAGCATAAAATGATAACTGAAAGAATTCCACTCTCACTTAGGGATACATTGTGAAGACTTGAGAATTGATGTTGTGGTGATCTAAAACACCTTTTTTTGAATACCTCAATGTTTTACTTTCCCACAGTATGTTTAAGATCATGAGAAACAAAATCAATTATACCATTCACTGGGGCCCCATCTGATTATTAAGCAAAGGAAGGTTAGTAGAGAGTCGAACAATATGGGAGAGTGAAACTCCTTTGAGTACAGCAGACGTTCCCTACAGCACTACCTTGATGACACAGCAGAGTCGAAAAGATGGCAGAGTCCATTGGAATTGGGTGGCTAATAAATTCAAATAAATAAAACTAATAATTAATAATTAATTTTGCATGGTGCATTCTTAAAGACATTATTGTTCATCCTATGACAAACATCAGTGTTACAGCATTTTGGTTGCATAGCAGATTCCTTCCCAACTTGCCACATTTTTCACCCTACTAGAGAAGCCTCCCCAAATATTTCATAGATACCATTACACTGTGATACTGATTTAAATATCTGTTATGTAAAATACCATTTATTGCATGGTTGAATGGGCATTGAAAATTAGTAAATAGAAACACTTTTGACTTTTCCCAAAAACTATTGTTTAACCAATCATCATTTTTATTTTAAAATAGGCATTAAGTACAAAAGACCACAGAAATTATCATGTTTCATGAGTTGTTGCTGAGAACATAAAAGGAAGGTGAAAAAGTGCAAAAGCTGAGACTGAGGACTAAACAGACCGAATGTTAAGTATATGATTCAGTATAACGTTATTTTTTTAAAAAATCATAAATAGCAACTATTAGGGAAGCCAGTTTAAGATCATGATATATGTGTGTGTACATAAAACATTTACATTTATGTCCCAATGAAAATGTTTTTCCAACCAACCTTTTTGTCATGGGAAGAAAGATCCAATTGCTGATAGAGCCTATTTTTGGAAGGGTATATATAATCCTCCCTCATACCAAAGAGATATGTGTGTTCATGGCATGTCTTGTATGAGGTTTTACATCACTTCCACTTCCCAGCTGGGTGGGAGAAAATTTATGTCATGTAAAACCTTGTACGTGAGGTCATGACATATGTAACATGTATATTTCTCTGCTTCAGCAAAGGATCGTTACCTTGTCGTGGTGCTGGAGCTTGAGCACCTCAGTGATGCCATGAGCTAAACCGTGAAGGGCCACCCAAGACGGGAAGGTCATGACAGAGAGGTCAGACTAAATGTGATCCCTGGGGAAGGTAATGGCAACCCACCCCACTATTCTTGCCGTGAAAACTAAATGGATCAGTACAACCAGAGATATGTTGGTATACCATCGGAAGATGAGACCCCCAGGTCAGAAGATGGTCAAAATGCTACTGGGGAGGAACAGAGGATGAGTTCAACTAGCCCCAGACGTGATGACGCAGCTAGCTCAAAGCCGAAAGGACGGCTAGCGGCTGACGGTGCTGGTGGTGAACGGCGAATCCGATGTTCTAAGTAACCTGGAATGTAAGATCTATAAGCCAGGGCAAATTGGATGTGGTTATTGGTGAGATGTCAAGATTAAAGATAGACATTCTGGGCGTCAGTGAACTGAAATGGACTGGAAAGGGACACTTCACATCAAATGACCACCAGATCTACTACTGTGGACAAGAGGACCACAGGAGAAATGGAGTAGCCTTCATAATTAATAGTAAAGTGGCTAAAGCAGTGCTTGGATACAATCCAAAAAATGATAGAATGATCTCAATTTGAATTCAGGGCAAGCCATCTAACATCATAGTGATCCAAATATACGCCCCAACCACAAATGCTGAAGAAGCTGAAGTAGAGCAGTTCTATGAGGATCTGCAGCACCTACTGGACAACACGCCTAAAAGAGATGTTAGTTTCATCACGGGAGACTGGAATGCTAAGGTGGGCAGTCAAATGACACCTGGAATTACAGGTAAGCATGGCCTGGGAGAACAAAATGAAGCAGGACATAGGCTGATAGAATTTTGCCAAGACAACTCACTCTGCATAACGAACACTCTCTTCCAACAACCTAAGAGACGGCTTTATACATGGACTTCACCAGATGGACAACACCGAAATCAGATTGACTACATCCTTTGCAGCCAAAGGTGGTGGTCATCTATACAGTTGGTAAAAACAAGACCTGGAGCTGACTGTAGTTCTGATCATGAACTTCTTCTTGCACAATTTAGGATCAGACTAAAGAGATTAGGGAAGACCCACAGATCAGCTAGATATGAGCTCACTACTATTCCTAAGGAATATGCAGTGGAGGTAAAGAATCGATTTAAGGGACTGGACTTAGTAGATAGGGTCCCGGAAGAACTATGGACAGAAGTTCGCAACATTGTTCAGGAGGTGGCAACAAAATACATCCCAAAGAAAGAGAATACCAAGAAGGCAAAGTGGCTGTCTGCTGAGACACTAGAAGTAGCCCAAGAAAGAAGGAAAGCAAAAGGCAACAGTGATAGGGGGAGATATGCCCAATTAAATGCAAAATTCCAGAGGTTAGCCAGAAGAGATAAGGATTATTTTTAAACAAGCAATGCGCAGAAGTGGAAGAAGACAATAGAATAGGAAGGACAAGAGACCTCTTCCAGAAAATTAGAAACATTGGAGGTAAATTCCAGGCAAAAATGGGTATGATCAAAAGCAAAGATGGCAAGGACCTAACAGAAGAAGAAGAGATCAAGAAAAGGTGGCAAGAATATACAGAAGACCTGTATAGGAAGGATAACAATATCGGGGATAGCTTTGACGGTGTGGTCAGTGAGCTAGAGCCAGACATCCTGAAGAGTGAGGTTGAATGGGCCTTAAGAAGCATTGCTAATAACAAGGCAGCAGGAGACGACGGCATCCCAGCTGAACTGTTCAAAATCTTGCGAGATGATGCTGTCAAGGTAATGCATGCTATATGCCAGCAAATTTGGAAAACACAGGAATGGCCATCAGATTGGAAAAAATCAACTTACATCCCCATAACAAAAAAGGGAAACACTAAAGAATGTTCAAACTATCGAACAGTGGCACTCATTTCACATGCCAGTAAGGTAATGCTCAAGGTTCTGCAAGGTAGACTTCAGCAATTCATGGAGCAAGAATTGCCAGATGTACAAGCTGTGTTTAGAAAAGGCAGAGAACTAGGGACCAAATTGCCAATATCCACTGGATAATGGAAAAAGCCAGGGAGTTTCAGAAAAACATCTATTTCTGTTTTATTGTCTATTCTAAAGCCTTTGACTGTGTGGACCATAACAAATTGTGGCAAGTTCTTAGTGGTATGGAGATACCAAGTCATCTTGTCTGTCTCCTGAAGAATCTGTATAACGACCAAGTAGCAACAGTAAGAACAGACCACGGAACAACGGACTGGTTTAAGATTGGGAAAGGAGTACGGCAGGGCTGTATACTCTCACCCTACCTATTCAACTTGTATGCAGAACACGCGACATACTGGGCTTGAGGAATCCAAGGCTGGAGTTAAAATCGCTGGAAGAAACATTAACAATCTCAGATATGCAGATGATACCACTTTGATGGCTGAAAGCGAAGAGGAACTGAGGAGCCTTATGATGAAGGTGAAAGAAGAAAGTGCAAAAGCTGGCTTGCAACTAAACCTCAAAAAAACCAAGATTATGGCAACCAGCTTGATCGATAACTGGCAAATAGAGGGAGAAAATGTAGAAGCAGTGAAAGACTTTGTATTTCTAGGTGCGAAGATGACTGCAGATGCTGACTGCAGTCAGGAAATCAGAAGACGCTTAATCCTTGGGAGAAGAGCAATGACAAATCTCGATAAAATAGTTAAGAGCAGAGACATCACACTGACAACAAAGGTCCGCATTGTTAAAGCAATGGTGTTCCCCGTAGTAACATATGGCTGTGAGAGCTGGACCATAAGGAAGGCTGAGAGAAGGAAGATCGATGCTTTTGAACTGTGGTGTTGGAGGAAAATTCTGAGAGTGCCTTGGACTGCCAGAAGATCAAACCAGTCCATTCTCCAGGAAATAAAGCCAGACTGCTCACTTGAGGGAATGATATTCAAGGCAAAACTGAAATACTTTGGCCACACAATGAGAGGACAGGACACCCCGGAGAAGATGCTGATGCTAGGAAGAGTGGAGGGCAAAAGGAAGAGGGGCCGACCAAGGGTAAGGTGGATAGATGATATTCTAGAGGTGACGGACTCGTCCCTGGGGGAGCTGGGGGTGTTGACGACCGACAGGAAGCTCTGGCGTGGGCTGGTCCATTAAGTCACGAAGAGTCGGAAGCGACTGAATGAATAAGCAACAAAACATATTTCTCTGGTCTGAAAACTTAAGGAAACTGGACTGCATATACCATTCTAAAGATAGTCTTTATATATGCCTTCCTGCAGCATCACTCAGCATCAGGGCTTGGATAGTTCCTAAGGCAAATGAACTTATATATAGTCACTTAAAAGTGCAACAGCCCATGAGTTCAATTTCCTGTAGAGGGACTGACCCTCATAGAAAAGATCTCTGGCTATGTATGTCTGAGGAATCCCAAATAGGATGAAACCTATCATGCCCTGTCTTCTGGTGATCTATATGAGAAAAAAATACCACACAGGAAATACAATGTGTAAAAAACACTGATGCCAGAGGACCCTCACATTCTTCATCAAAAAGCAGCAAAGGAGTTAGCTGGGACCATGTCAATATTCCCAACCCAGGTTAGAGACAGCTGTGGCTGCTCTTTTTAGATTATCTGGCTCCACTCAAATAGCTTGCATAAAAAGAAGAGGCAAACAATAGTTTTGTCTAGAGACACCAAGGGCAACATCATACAAGAACTTTGCACAAGTTTAGAACAAGGTCCCTACCAATTTAATAGCATGATGGAAACTATTCTTGAGCATTGGTTGATTTTTTTTCTGGCTTGTGAAGTTTATTAGAAAAGCTGATATTTTGTATGAAATATCCTTGCCATAGAATGTCAGTGCCTTATTTTTAGAATCTGTCTGTGTTGTTAGGACTTACTTACTTCTTTCCAAGAATAAAGGTTTTTAGATGAAGCAAGGAGATAGTGGCAAATCTATTTGCTCCTTCCTTCCTTCCTTCCTTCCTTCCTTCCTTCCTTCCTTCCTTCCTTCCTTCCTTCCTTCCCTCCCTCCCTCCCTCCCTCCCTCCCTCCTTGAAGTATAGATGTAGGAATGGCACTAGCAATTAATTTAATTTCCTTTATTTCTAACTCCAGGACATGGGTTGGCTCAGGGGACAGAGCACTGGCAAAACAACATTTGTAGCACATTCTTGTTGGTTTGCTGGAGGGAAAGCGCTGATTAAATTCATTATGTTCTCTGCCAGTTCTTAACCTTTTTATGGTTTGCAGACATTACAATGATCACAAGCCATCTTCAAAATGCTTTTTTACTTTTTTTTTACATTTTATTCTTTTTAAACATTTTTAAAGACAAAATAAACATACAAACCAATATATTATACCTCTATGTGCATGTCCAATTTTGCTTTTCCATTATCTTACTGTATAACACACTTTGCAAATGATTCCTTAGATATGCAGCCCATTGGCAGGTTTAGGAAGTATCTCATTTGTTGAAGTAAATTTGAACTGTGTTTGAATTATTTCATGAGCAATATTTCAATGTTCCTATTTCTTCTTTTCCATTGGCTTTCTTAATTTGGTGAATGTGAATTTTATTTTTTCCAGCTTCATTGCTGGAAATTTGCGCATGAGGATTAACTTTCAACCAACAGTAAATTTTCATTTGTCATGGGAATTATGAATCATGGAAAAAGAAACCTAAACTTGGTTTGGTGGGACCCTTAATAAAGTTTTTTTATAGAACATAAAATAACTAAATGTTGCAAATTCAGAATTCAACCAGTGTTGCTGCTGCTGCAGCTCTTATATAGAAGCAAAATGATTCCAGATGCATTCAGGGTACTTGAGCTTCTTACTTTACTTTTTCATTATAAATGCAATTAAATCCTGATCACTGTTCAAGATTGTATTTTGCCACCAGGGGCCTAAGGTAATAGAGCAATATTTCTATATGATTTGTTAAGTGATTTTCTAAAGCTAGACTTCAGCATGCAAAGAAAACTTCTTTAATATTTTATTCCCTAATGTTAAGGTTTTATGTTGAAAACAATTTATTTTGCAAAGCTGAAATGATTTTCGCAATAGTGGTTAGTGATGGTGTGAAAAATGCATGATAAATGATGCAGAATACAGCATGCTTTCAATAATACAAATAAAAATTATTTTGCAATTCAAAATTTTAAAAAGCAAGTTTGGTAGAACTCATAAAAAAACAGAGCATTGAGTGGGCTTGTGCATTAAGCTTATGTTAAATGAAATGTTAGCAGTATTTTCTTTTGTGCAATGAAGTACCAAGAGAATGGCTTTGAGTCAAGCACCAGAAAATCCTCATTCTTGTTAATAAGGAACAGAAAAATAATAGCACTCACTTTGGATATAAAATAAAATTTAAAAATTTAAAATAAATATATTTTTATGTGTCCTGCAACATCCCCAATAGCCAAATTTATGAGAGAATAATCCCGAAATATCTCCCTGTCCTTTTCTAAAATATGCAATGGATAGGATTGAATTTATTTCAGTTAATAAGCTAAACTTCTGCCATGTTTGAAGCTGCTGGTGGAGCAACAGGCACTGAAATTCTCTGATCCAGGGATCCTCCTGCTAAATCCCCTGTCTAATCTCAAATACAATTTTTAGGGCTTTCCAAATTTAGGATCCAGAAAATACCACTCATGATGATGGGTGGATAAGGAGGAGAGATCTCTTGTTGAATCCTTTTCCAAGCAATCTGATCTCAAAGTAGAGAATGAAGTAATTCTGTGGCTCCCAACATTCTAGCTTCAGTTTAATAACTGATTCAATCTTTCTCTTCTGTACTGCATATGTTTGGATTATAAGTAAACAATGCTGGTAAAAGTATTGATTTATGCTTTGTACTGCTGGCTTCCATTGTTTTCTATTACCAGCTACAGAAAGCAGGAATCAAGAATCAGAAAGCTAAGTAGGAATTGATCACAATGTTTGTTCAGACCTGGAAATGTTGGAATATGTGGCATATTCATGTTGTAGTTGTATATCAGAATGTATATAGCAGAACATCTAATGTATATTCAGCTGCATTTCTCCATGCCGCATCTCTCTTTCAAGTTATAATGTCATTACAACCAATAATTGCATAATAATGATTGCACAGTCTTCATGGAAGGAACCAAATTTGGTTCCTGATCTGGAACACTACACTTCTTTTTAGTGTATGAAAAGAATCATTAGGGCATCAATCCAAGCTGCCTGATCCTATGACCCTGAGACATTTTGCCTTCCATTTGTTTAAATTAGTGGATGAACATGACATTTTCTGTAGCTTCAACAAATTAAATAAAGGGGGCATTTTGGAGGACAAATCAGTGCATGGGATGTATATTAATTTTTCCAGCATCTACAGATTTTCCCTTTTGAGAAATATTCTTGGCCTACACTCTTCATTGTTCACACAGAATATAAAACATCTACTCAGAATACAGGGAGATCAAACAGGAAAACACAGCATTTGTGGACTTTCCAGGCACACTAACAGAAATTGTCACACTAATCATTAGCATAGGCACATGATGCCCAGGACAGAAAATACTGTATCCCACCATTTTCAAGTGACACCCTACAGATATATTGGGTCTGCAACAGTCCAGGAATTCTGGGAACTGTAGTCCTAGCAGAGAATACTAGATGGGAAAGGCTGATCATATAAGCCCATTCACTGTATTTTAGGGAAATAACATGCTTGCATTGAAAGGGTCCACACCAGTGTCCCCAGGTGAGTTCATTCCTTCTCTTACTCCTTCCACAGCTGCTGCTTACAATACCCTTAGCAACACTGGTCTGTATAGAATTTACATTCTTGCACATATCATTTAATATTTGGCATCCCTGAGTCAAATTTCTTCCCTATTTAGTCTAATAAATGTAAAACATGATGTAGACATTTACTCATTAAAGGTGACTGAAACCAGCTGTGCATTCACAGACTATTGGATAAAGCCAAATATTTAAAATTCACTCTGCCTGTGATAATGGGAATTTCACACATGTTTTGGTAACAAACACACACAAGTTTGCCTCTTCATGTAACACATGGTGAGAAGCTGAGACCAAACCAGCCTCTCTGGCATGTCTAAAAACACCTGTATACAGCCAAAGCCAAAAGATTAAATTGTTTGCATGTGTGAAACATCTCTAAATAAACTATAAAACTACCATAACTGTGCCATTTGAAAGTAAACACATTAGAAAAATGACAGGATGAAAATACTGTAAAACGTAATGTGTTCTATCCTACAACCAAATACACAATACCATCTTGTCAGTCAGTATATAGTAATGTGTGAAATGATGGCAGAGTTCAATAAAAAAGAATTAATGTAATGAAAAAGTTTCAAGGGAAGAAATATGTTCAGGGTTTTTTGTTTTTTTAAAAAAAGGCCAGCAGTTAAGGTTCAGTAAGAGAGAAGTTCACATTTTATAAACAGCTGTCACTATAAGCTTGCAAATCATATCTGTTTGTAATAAATGTTGCATTTTAGGCCAAGCTGAAGGGAAAGATGTTTTATCCATAGTTTCATCAGCACCAAAAAACATCCTATTTTGTTGATTTTTTTTAAGGAAATTAATGCACTGAAAATATTACTCATTGAAAGAGTAAGTGCCAAAACTGATAATGTGGAAACCAATGGTTCCCAGGCTATACAAAACCATTATATCGACATATCTCAGCCACCCACAGTCATTAAGCAAACCCACAAATTTTTGTTAACTCAGAAAAATGGGTGGATGAAACTTTAGAATTGAAATCCTGGAGCCTAATTATATAAAGTCTACATTCTTTGCTTTGCAGGAGGCAATCAGCTGTTGTAGTAAGACTTCATTCTTGTCTACAATAAAGATTCTAAACTAACTGACCCATATGTTGGAATCCTCTGCCAAATCTATTGAGAACTGAATTAAGGGCTGTCTGGAGATCTGTGATTTATTGCCTAATCCAGGTGTGAAGTATGACAGCTTGATTGCCCTCTTTTACTGCTATTCCTACAGGAAGAGAACCGTCACCTAGAGGCCAAAAATTAAAATATAGCTACAGATCCTCTAGCAACCCCACTGCCAATCAAGCCACCAATGCCCTGCTTCAATAGCAGAACCAGGTGGTAATCCAGATGGACCAGTTAGCCCAGATGAAGAACCAGCCAGCAGGCAGAAAAGAATCTTCTACAATGTTTAGTACCTGGACAGTTCTAGCCCTCATCTGCAACAGCCACAGCCCTCTGACTCTAAAAACTCATTTTCTTGCCTGATGAATATGATTGAAATCCAAGCACATGGACACTCTTCCTCACTCAGTGTAAATCATGCATCTTCCTGGGGCAAGATAACTTCCCCACCAACCAAACCCACATTAGATTTATAATTAGCCTAGTGACTGAGGGAGATGTAAAATGGGCAACCTTCCTTCCAATTCAGAGTGGCCCATATTTAGACAACTCTGTGAATTTTGTGGCATGCCTGAGATGATTCTGTCAAGCAAGGGACTATCAAGTATGAAATCTGTAACCTGACAGGAATATACTGTTGGGTTTCAACTGTTGCCTCAAGATGTGAACTGGAATGAAAGAGGCTCAATTGACCAGTTCATATAGAGACTATCAGATGAAATGTGGGATGAATTCATTCATCAAGACACCTGAGAGACTATGACAGCATTAATCCAAGGCTGCTTATGCATCAGTGGGAGATCTGAGGAATTACTGCAAAGTACAGATACCAGCCTTCCAAGATAGACCAGGCCAGGAAACAGACACCAGAACAAACAGTAGAACTCTACTTTATTGATATTGGCTATACAGTAATAATAGAACCCTAGAAGCCTGATGAAATTTGCCTTTCCCTCCCTTATACCCAAGAAAGTTAAGCCAGACCAACGTGAGTTTCTTCCTCATCCCCTCCTGTTCTTCTGGGCTAAGCTGATGATTTTTTACAGCTGCTACATACTTTCTTCAAGGCTGTCTTCTTAGTCCTCTACAATAGGCATATATATATATATATATATATAAAAAGGCCACCATTCCCTTCTTTCGTCTCCTCCCTCCCTTCTACCCATATATATCCAAGATTTCAGGATCCTTGAAGCTGGAACCTAGCAAAGCTTCACTATCTTCCCAAGAAAAGTTATGCCAGTGAATAGTAGGCCTATATCTATACTCCAGAGAATCTGGCAACTTCATGTATGAATGCACTGCTAAGCCTACCCTCCCTTTCCAAAGTATATACAAGATGTATTTATGGGGAAGCGGGCATATTTTATATAACCGCCCAGAGACGTTTGTCATGATGGGCAGTGAAGAAATGTGATAGATAAATAAGTAAATATTTTGCAAGCAGGCCTAAACAGTTCAAACTTGGCCTGTCATTAAATGAAATGGTCCAGCCCCCAAGGACTCAAAGGCAGGGACCACCAGAAATTGAATGGAGCCAGATATGCTGAGCTAGAGGAAGCTCATTCCTGTTACCCTACAGATTCAGACTGGCCTTGGAATTGATTGATTGATTATGTGCCATTAAGTCATTTTTGATTCCTAGCAACCACATAGATAGATTATTCCCCATGATGATCTGTCCCTAACCTGTCCTTTCAAGTTTCCCAACAGGACACTCAATGCCACTGTAACTGAGTCCATCCACCTTGCTGCTGGTCATCCTCTTCTCTTTCCTTCCACCTTTCCCAGCATTAGAGCCTTTTCCAGAAATCTAGGTCTTTGCATGATGTGTCCAAAGTATCATTGTCAATTCTAAGGCTGGTTGTTCTACCTGTTGTCATTAGTTTGCTCATCTTTACATTTAATTTTAGTCCCATTTTTTCACTATGCTGTTTGACTTTTAGTACTAGGGCTTGCAGATTATCTGCATTTTTGGCTATCTGGGTAGCATCATCAGCATCGAGCAGGTTATTGATATTTCTTTCTTCAATTTTAAAATCACGTTCATCTTCTTCCAATCCAGATTCCCTTAATACATATTCAGCACATAAGTTGAATAAATAAGGGGAGAGTATAGAACCTTGTCACACTCCTCTGCCAACCTGGAGCCAGTCTGTTTCACCATCTGTCTGTACTGTGGCTTCCTGACCTGTACATAAGTTTCTCATGAGGACAATGAGATGTTCTGACATTCCCATTTTTCTGAGTACTTTTGACATGATTGACACAATCAAAGGTTTTTCTATAATCGATGAAGTGCATCCTGACTTTTTTTTTTTTGGTATTCTTTGGCTTTCTCAATTATCAACTGGCATTAGCAATAATGTCTCGTGTTCCTCCGCCTTTTCTAAAGCCAGTTCAAACATATGGCATCTCTTTTTCCATGTAGGGCTCTAATCTGCATTGGATGATCCTAAGCATTTTTTTGTTAGCATGTGAAATTAAGGATATTGTACAATAGTTTGCACACTATGTTATGTCTCCTTTTTTTGGTATTGGAAAGTAGATTGACCGTTTACAATCAGTTGGCCACTGTGTCATTCTCCAGGTTTGTTGGCATAGCTTGATTGATTCTTCTTCTGGTACTTCCCATATTTCAGTGGGTATTCCATCAGTTTCTGTAGTCTTCCAACTTGGTAATGACTTCATTTTCTAGTACTAGAGGTTCCTGTAAGTAAGGGATAACTTCTAAGGTATCTTGGATATTGACATCTCTTCTGTGTAGTGTTTCAGTATACTCCTACCATCTTCCTCTGATCTCCTTTGAATCAGCTACTATCTGTCCATTGGCATCCTTTAGCATACCAATTCGAGGTTGGAACTTCCTTCTGAATTCAGAGATCTTTTGAAAGACTTTCCTTTTTCCATGTCTATTTCCACCTTCTGGTTCTCTATCAATGAGATTCAGGACTTCAAAGTGATTCCTGATGTTCTCCTTGAAAATGGTGGGTATATGTTCAAGAACATATCGTGGAAACTGACTGGTTTTCTTCTTCTTTAACTTAACTTGGAGCTTGCACATGAGCAGTTCATGATCTGTTCCACAGTCAGCACCTGACCATGTCTTTGGTGCCATAACTGAGCTTCTCCATCTCCTTTTAACAATAATATAGTCAATTTGATTTCTATATACTCCATCTGGTGATGTCCATGTACAGAGGCGTCATTTTGGTTGTTTGAAGACAGTGCTAGCTAGGAAGAAATCATTGGAGTGGCAGAATTGAATGTGGTCTCCTGCTTCATTTTGGTCCTAAAATACAACCACACAGTCGATTCTTATGCCATGGACAATTTCACTGAGTTCTCCACTGCATGTCGATATGCTCTATACAGTTTGCCTGTACAACCTCCTCTTAAGGATGAGACTATTGATGGCTAGCTATTATGCTTGGAATCTAGTACAAAATATTCAGAACCTCTACTACTCACCACTGGCAATAATCAGGAGTGGCTGCAACTTTGTTTAGTCTCTCCATTGTATTTTCCAATAATCTTGGGAATGAACTGGTTACAGACTCAACATCTTATTTTCATTACAATCCAGAGTGGAAATAGCTTCATGACAGGAGGATCCTGAACTGCTGGTCTCTTTACTAAGCTAAAGGAATGATCCAGCTTTTCTTTCATTCAATTACAGTGCATGGAATGGCAGCTAGAGGTCCATTAGGAGAAAGGCAAGACTGATGGAGCAGGTTTCTCAGAAGGACTAATTAAGCCTAACTGGGTGGGGTGATTTTATTACAGTTTGGCAGAATTTAGTTATTTATTTAAACATTCATAGACTGCTTACTACTAGGGAATCAAGGAGGTTTTCAAGACGTTTACTGAAAAGGAATAAAATAAAATGGTTAAAACCTGAAAGCATCCCAATCAAAAAGCTAATCTAAAAATCATAGCTATTGGCTGCTGTGCTTTTGTTCTTTTGATTTCACAAATTGAAATCATGAAATCATACACAGTGGAATCCAATATGAATTAATTCAATTTTTGAATTCCATCTTCCAATGAAAATAGATCAAAGATAACCTCACTTGTCCATATAAACATCTTTTCAGTTATATCTTGTGAAGGAAGTGAAAGAGTTTACCTGAGAATGCCAGTATACTAGTAAAGAAACTAATAAATCCAGTAACAAAAATATGTGTAATTCTTCTCCAAAAAAAGGATTGTTTTTCTTTATAGTATGATTACCATTTATTAGCTTCTGAGTTTTTGCAAAGCATCCTTGCATTACTTATACTTTATATTCAACCATATAATGTGCTTTTAAAATCTTATCCCATTTGTCTTTTTCACTATCTGGACAAGAAATGTTATTTATATTTCCATGCCATGTGGTAGATGACTGAGGCTTAGAAATGCTGGTCCTTGATTAACTGCACTGATAAGGAATTGATGTACAAGGATAAGGACAATCATGATTTCAGTTAATGGCCATGAATGAGGGTCATCCATTATAACTTTGACCATTAATAAAGATATACATTCCTGGTCAGTTAAATAGAATGAATATCCTAGACGTATAGGTAATAATCGTTCAGATTCTCCTTTTCATCTCCTTTTCATCAGATTCATCTCCTTTTCAAGGGACGCGGTGGCGCTGCGGGTTAAACTGCTGAGCTGCTGAGCTTGCTGATCGGAAGGTCGGCGGTTCAAATCCGCGTGACGGGGTGAGCTCCCATTGCTAGTCCCAGCTCCTGCCAACCTAGCAGTTTGAAAACATGCAAATGTGAGTAGATTAATAGATACCGCTTCGGCAGGCAGGTAATGGCATTCCGTTTAGTCATGCCAGCCACATGACCACGGAAGGGTCTACGGACAAATGCCAGCTCTTTGGCTTGAAACGGAGATGAGCACCGCCCCCTAGAGTCGTACACGACTGGACTTAATGTCAAGGGAAACCTTATAGGTAATAGTCATTCAGATTCTCCTTTTCATCAGCAACATGTACAGCAACATGTGTTTCCTTGTGAGGATTTTTCACTTGGAATATTTTATTTGTATAGAGCTAGCACAGAAAGTTACTTCTTGTATGCCTCTCTAACAGCAAATCTAAAATTCTATATTTTCATCCACTCTACCTCTTAAATTATCTCATGAATGCAGCTTTATATCAATGTAAATGGAAATAAATCTCATTTTGAAATGTATAAGACAAATGTTACTCTCTAAATCAGGAGTCTTGAAATACATATTTTAAATCTGATTTCCTCAAACAGCAAGCATTTCAAGTTATTTGTATTTAACATCAGACATATTAACTTAGAAGAAAATTATACCAGAAAATATCAATCAGTGGAATTCTAATGAATGCTATTATAACTGTGTTTTTACCTGCCTGCACTGATTTTAAAAATATATTCAAAATATAGATCCCCCCACAAGAATTTCTGAATGCTGCTTTGCTTTCAATTGATTTGATCCATGGAATTAATCAGATGAGGCTAATATCTAACAGGGGTAAAAATGTATTTTCAGATTGGCTGTGCTGAAATTAATCATGTTCATTGAATTATATGGATATTATTCTTTTAAAAAAGGTCTACATGAATCATGTGAAAGTTTTTTTAAAATTTGTATAATGCCAATGTGCCTGTCTCTAAAGCCCTGAAAATGGAACAAAACAGAAACATAATTCAAGACAATTAATTTTTGTTGGCAGAGGTGGAATATCATAGCACCATAATTTTTGAGTTCAGCAATCTGAGTAATTGGAAATATTTTCAAAAGGGTAGTACTCTAACATTGTAATGACTGTGCTTGTATCATTGCAAAAGTCTGAATCTACATTGTTTTTATGGACAACCTGACCTAGGAACTTACAACTAAGACCTGTCTAGAGTCAATAGTCACACTGTAGAGTCACTTATAATGGGAGCTTATCAGTAGTTTCAATCAGTGACATCATCAAAGTAAATAATCAGTTGAAGAATACACAGCAATAGCAAAACTAACGATGTATATCCACAACAGAATTTAACCAAATTCAAGCAAGAATGGTTTCACAATACATCATACAGCAAGGGAAATACACAGTATGGTTTCTAAAGGGGTATAGTCCAAATGTTTATAAATACTACAAATCAGTTGGAGTATAAAGAAGAGGGAAGTTAGAAATCAAATACTTACCTAATTTTCCAAGCAGCTCCTTCCCCCCCCCCATTTTTCCCCCTTTTGTCTTGTTTTTTCATTTTTTCAACATTCATAAACAATAACAAATAATAATCCTGTGGAGACTTTAGTATTCAGCATTAAGCTCAAGATAGAAAGCTTTTTTATATTATATTATTTATATTATAAATTCAATGTATAATTCAATGTATTTTGCAATTGTCTATCAATGCTACACTCAGGTTTAATTATACAATTCAAGCAACCTTATGTTTATTAACACTTTAGAAATTATATTCAACACCGACACAAACTTTTTCTTCTTATCTTTAAAGGCCCAACTTCTCCAAACTATCACAATGTTCACCATTTCTAGTTTATATTGTATAAATACTACTGTACCCAATTAATACCAGTAGTTTATAATGAAGTATTCACAACTTTCATGAAATAAAACAGTTACTTGGGGGGGGGAGTAAATAATCAAAAAACACACGGTGCAGATGTCACCAGGTAACTACTCTACCAGATATAACATGTTACTTAAACCCAACAGGAAAGATTGCTTGCCAACCCTAAAGTTAATAATTCATATAACCCTCCACTGGATTGCATTTACCTCCGGCATCCCTAGGACTTCACTGTACTAAAAACCTATACTTTGAAGCAAACCCTGTTTTGACTGTTTCTGAAATAAATAAAGCCCTGATACATTTTATTTTTCTTAAGTTTTTTAAAATAAGCACTTTAAAGGCAGGAAAAGGGACCTTTTTAAGCAATAGACCAGGGTTTCTTTCTGCGGGAGGTCACTATAAGTTCCCTGGGAGATCATGATTTATTTAAAAAATTATTTCAAATTTGGGCAACTTCACATTAAAGAGGTAAGTTTCATTCTTCATTTTTAGTTTAGGAACACTGTTAAAGCATATATACAGGCCTACACATGAAACGAATATAATAATTTTGGCCTATATTTGAGCCTAACTGTGCAGGGATTCCCTGAGGCCTGAAAAATATTGCAAAGGTTCCTCCAGGGTCAAAGGTTGAGAAAGGGCAGCTAGAGGTATTTTCCAACCACTGGCATCTGTCTGCATGGCTGTCATCGTTTCATGTGTTTGAAGAAAAATACAATCGCGTTACCACCTTTAGACTGCTGCCATCAGACAGAAAAGGTATTCCACCTTCCAAACAATGGTTGATGCAGATAGCAGATAGCAAGAACAGCCCAGAGTCCCTCCGGTGGGAGGAGATGGGTGGTGACAAATTTGATAAATAAATAAATATTCAGTATGTGTTGCTAGTTAGGGTGATGTAAAACCACCACGTTGTACTTCAGTCTCCTTAACCCAGCAGTTGAACTTCTTTGGCCACCCATCCAATTCAGCTAGAGTTTGTCACTATTTCCCAGTCCTCTTTTTCTGAGCACTTTTTCAGTTCTCTATGTGTCCTCTTGGCCAGTGGGGACCTCTTGGAGCAATTCAGGGTAAAAGCATCCCTTTACAGGTTTGTTTGCACAGTCTTTTAATGATGAATATTTCATCCATGTAGGTTTCCAGATAGACCTTTTCAAATCTCCACTTCAGTCTGGATACTCTGACATGTTTTCCAGCCTAAGATCCTTCCTTTTGCCTTTTAAAATTTCCCAGTACAGTCTCATCTACACCTCCCATTCATTAGGAAGCGCATAAGACATTACAAAGTCAAAGTCAAATGTGGCCTCTGCCCCGGCACGCCAGGACATATAACCCAAACCCCTTTACTACATAACAGTTCTTTACTCTTGCACAGAGTGCTCTGTGTATTCCTACAGAAGTTACTTTGGACATGCTCAGACTTATAATTGACCTCTCCTTGCAAGACATGCTTTGCACATGCCCAGAATACTTGTACTGGACATGTCCAAACAGATAACAAACCTTCTCTGACAGGTTGTGCTTTGCATGGGTTTGCAGTCATTGTGGGATTTTGCCCCTGCTTAGCTGCAGACCTGTATACCTTTTGCACAAAGGAATTTAAAGCTTTTTACTAGCTTTTATTTTCCTCACAGTACAGTCTGCTAATTTAATTTCTTCATTGTCTGCAGGATGGTTGGAGGTGTACGTTTCCAATTAAACTTTGCAAAAATATGTTTTTAACTTTCAGAAAAGAGAGAAAAGCATGCTGTAGCTTAAAAAGTTCTTTTTTTCTGCATTTAATGCTGTGTGTGTGTGTGTGTGTGTAATCTGTTCAATCATGTCCAATTCTCGGAACAAGTCCCTGCAGTTTTCTTGGCAGGGTTTTTCAGAAGTGGTTTGCCATTGCCTGCTTCCTAGGGCTGAGAGAGAGTGACTGGCCCAAGGTCACCCCCTGGCTTTGTGTCTCAGGAGGGACTAGAATTCATGGTCTCCTGGTTTCTAGCCCAGTGCCTTAACCACTGCAGCAGACACTCTCTCTCTCTTTCTCTCTCACTTTCCATATTTGTATATGTATATGTATTTCCAGTTAAACTTCTAGTTTCCAGTTAACCTTTGCAAAAATATGTGTCTTTAACTTCAGAAAAGGCAAGAAAGTCAGGCTGTAGCTTTAAAAGTTCACTTTTCCTGCAGTTAAGGTGTGATTTTAAAAATTCAATAAAAATAAAACTTTATTATAGCTTTATTTCAAAAGGAGTCAAAATAGAATTTGTTTAAAATATAGATTTTCAATACAGTCCAATCCTAGGGATAGTTAAGGTCAGTGCAATGAAGTGGAAGGTTATGCTAATTATTAACTTTAAGACCAGCAAACAATCTTTTTCCTGATGGGATTAAGTTATACATCACATCATGTACCGTTTGTGATCTGGTGACAACTGCACTATGTGGGTTTGATTGTCTACTTTGATGACATCACTGATTTAAACTACTGATAAACTCCCAATATTAATTAATATGCATTATAATGACTGCAGTCTAAGCACAGGAGAGGGAAGGTGGGCAGAGAGGAAGAGAGCCACCTGGGGTTATTTATTTGTTATTTATTAACAAGATTTGTAAGGCCGACCAACTCAAACAATGTGATCTGGGCAGCATACAGCATAAAAAGCAAACAGTAAACCCAAACTCCGCACCATATAACATTAAACATATACAATATTTAAATATAAAATGGCAACCAAGCAATGTAACAGAACAACCAAAAGGGGACTCTCATTCAGCTGGCCCCTGATGCTTGGGGGAAGAACCAGGTCTTAAGAGTTTCCTAAAGGTGAGCAGAGTTGGGACCTGTCATATATCGGGGAGAGATTGTTCCAGAGAACAGGAGCAGCCACAGAAAAGGCATGCTTCTGAGATCCCATAAGATGACAAAATTTAAAAGAAGGAACCCAGAGCATGCCCTCCCTGTGGGCAAATGTGGGGCAGGCAGATATTCTTGGTTCTTCAGGTGCCTTTATGCAGACACCTATTCCAACAGCTTCAGTGTGCTCTATGTGCAACTATCCCTGAGGTGCAGATTTTGCTAGCTAGGAGTTTAGTGAATTATGTCAGTCCTAAAAGACCCTTCGCTGGCCACCAGTTGTTTTCCAGGCACAATTAAAACCCTAAGTGGTGTGGGGCCTAAGAGCCTGAGAGATTACTTAGCTCATTATTAACTAAACTTTAAGATATCCTCACTTTCTGAGAACCACTTGCTTCTTTATGCTGTTCCCAAGCTATGGAAATCACTTCCTTGGGAATTGCATTAAGCCCTTGTTCTTTTCCACTTTCCAAAAAGGACCCAAAACCTTCCTTTTCAGCCAACCCTTTATCATTATTTATGAAATTTATATTCTGATTTATATTCTGTCTATCTGGCCCTCAAGGTAGATACTGTAGTTTCTCATCCTTCCTATGGTGAATTTATCTTAGAAAATAGATCTTTAACTGTCAGAATGCATGGGATTTTTTTTTTACTCCATTTATTTTCACACTGGTTTGTTATCCACAGTGATTTACTTCTTCCTTCTGGACCATACATGTCTCTGATTGTCCATACTGTCAGTAAAATCTAAGCATGGGCAGAAATCATGACAGCCACATATGGTGATATACAGTAAGCCATGTTACTGCTTCATTCTAGAGGTAAATAGAGATTGGTTTCAGTAAATACATATTGCAGCAGGATCTCAACATTGTTTGAACAGTGTTGTCTCTCTCTTCCAAAGACAAACATTGACAATAATATTTCCATATTGTTGAAGTTTATTTCAGAATAGTTTTAAATAAATCTGAAGATTCTTCTACTCCCACCCCTATCTGCTACAATCTGTGCTGTGCAGAAACTGCTTTTTGCTTTCCAAGCAAAAAACAAACACCACTCCATTTTCTTGCACACCCAGAACCTTTACTTACATCTTCATGCATAATGTTTCCATGGATTGTGATGTTAAAGTATGCTGCATATTTTATTCCAGTTCAGTTTTTTCCAGTTCTCCTTTTTCTTTCTTGTTAATCTCCTCACCACATCTAAGAGCACTCCTTTTAGGTTGGATTTATGGAGAGACTTGTTAACGTAGCAATAACCACATCTTTCACCCTGCTACTAGCTGTCAGCACCTGCCATGAACTAGCACTTGGTGATTCAAACTCAGCTGCTGTTCCACACAGAATAACCTCTACAAAACAATAGGTGGGATTTTGCCATTTCCAGAAGAGGTAACACCTTTTGGTTCCTTCTAGTTAGGGATGGAGCCATAAACACTAAGACATCTGGCTTTATTGCCTTAACTCTGTATTTTGAGGTAAGTAGGGAGCATTTCTGTAATAAACCCAGGGTATTGGGTTTGCTCCAGAAATAAGTACAGAATGTGATGTAGCCTAATTCAGTCAATGTGAGAACTAAATTGCATCAAGTTCCATACTGTGCTAAAGGCAGTGACTGGGAACAATGATGGAATGGATAAAGATAATTACAATAAACTGAAATTGAATCCTGATTTTAAAAAATGTGGGGCAGTTCCCAGGTACTGGAGCCTGTTCCCAATGGGGTTGTACTCCCTCAGAAAGAACACATGCATATTTTGAATGTTCCTACAGTTATTGGTGCCACTGGACTTTTGTGGTCAACAGTGTTTATTACCAGCTTTGGTGTTCTCCTTGTTATGCCCTTTCCTAGACAGGGACAGCAGAGTTATTACATACAGTGTCGTCCTACAATGGTAACCTCATGCTGAGATGATTGCAGTGGGCTCCGTGAGGTGGTATCTTTGTGGTTGGTTTGGAAGGTACAGCTGGTTCGAAATGCAACAGCCACATGTGCTCATATATGCACTATAGGTCATTTTTACTTTTGATATATAAGGCACTAAACAACTTGGGACCAGAATACTTAACAGACCACTTTCTTGGGTGTCAGCCCTGTAGCTAATGAAGTCATTTGACATAACAAGTCATTGTGGTTAGTTCTTTTTTTACTGTAAACTGCCCAGAGTCCCCCCTTGAGGGGGAGATGGGTGGTGATAAATTTGACAAATAAATAAATAAATAAACCTGATTCCCAGAAATGATTTTAAAAATCCAAGCAGAGGGGCAAAAGAAAAAATAGAGTTTAAGTATTCCTTGCTGGCCAAAAAGATCAGCAGCAGCAGGCTTCAGAGAGCCTGCTCTTGGCCAGTTGGGCAAGCTGGCCTGATTTTTGGTGGCAAGAAAGGAAGAAGTTGTGCTTTTGTGGCATCTGGGCATTCACAACGACATGCAGAAGCCCCTTCCTATAGTGGCATCATAATGTGGCACATCAAGGAGGGGCTTGTGCTCTGGACCCCTTTGCTGTTATAAGCATCCTGCTGCATGTGTTGAGAGTCACAAAGTGTGCCCAGCAAATATAGACTTCTCGGTAGCTTATACCTCTAATCTGAAATGCTTTCTGCAATGAAGTGGATGAGCTGTCCACCATTACTTCTTTTATGTACTTATTTTTTCACCCAGGCTTTCTCCATATGAATGTTGGATTAATGCTTTATGTTTCTGCTTTGTCTTCCTTTTCCCCTCCATTTTATTGAGTTTCTTCTATAATTATTTTAATTTACTGATCTTTATTGTATACTTTATATTCTGTAATCTACAAAATGCCTTTGGAGCATGCTAGGCTTTATACTGAACTCCAAAAACAAACTTTATTCCAAAATACCTTATAAATATATTACTGCTGCTAAACTTTTTTTTAAACACTTCATTACTATATCATTTTGCCCACTTTCACCAATGACTCAGAAATAAATTCATAATGTACCAACCCTTGACTTTCAGTGTGAGTCATGGCTGACTGAAGACATCTCTGAACAGTGGAGATGACAACCGCTGTGAGGAATGAAGGATTGGCGAGTAGACCAGTCCTTTGGAATCTCTCCGGAGAAGGGAGAGAATGGTAGATCTCTCATGAGCTCTCTGAATGGCGGTGTAATGAACATGACAGGCGGCTCCTTGAGAAGGGACTGTAAAACAGGGGTCTCCTGCGGGTTTGAGCACCAGGATCCCAGGGAGATGACATCTTTTCAGCAGTGATAGAGCCTTTAATAAGGACACTAAGCCAAATAAACTCAGTTTCTAATCACATTCAGAAATGGTCAATTTAACAACTTTATGTATATTAGAGACCTTCAAAACAGCAAGCTTAATTTGAGTTTTATCTTCTTTGGATTTAAGGAATTTTAAACAGAGACTTAAGAGTTTAAAATAATATACAATGGGCAAAAGCAAAAAGAAAAGATTTTGATTTAACAAAGTTTTAAACAAACTGGGAGACCAAACAGAATTGGTATATCTGTTATTTTTGCTGTAAGATTTAAAGAAAAGTATATGATCAAATAATATACCTGAGGGAAATGACTGAATTGGAACTAAACCCATATTAGGAACTGAGACTTGCTGAAGGTTGTAAATGGACTCTAGACGGAACTAAAGGACCAGTCAGAAAAGAGTTAAAATGGATAAGCTGCCTATAACTTATACTTGTCTCAAAGAATCCTTTGAAAAATGGACTGAGATATTAATAACTAATATCTCAGAAATGATACAGATTTCAATGGTTAAACTTTTAGAAGATGATGAGAAAAAAATTAAAAAACAACTCTTACCTGACCCAGACATTATAGAATTTGAAGGCATGGAAGACAACAAAATTGAGATTACAAAAACAGAAGTACAAAAGACAAATCAAAGGTTCTGGACATAGAACAGCTGCGACAAGAAATCCTGGATGAAGAAAGAAAGCCTCTTTATGAGATTTACAAAGTAGGCTGGTGAAAGCTTTGAATACTCCTCTTGAATGCCAAAGATTGATGAAAGACCAAATCCTGTGATGCCATTGGAATGATTTAAAGGTCAAGGTTGTGAAGAGCAAAAAGAAGGAATATAAAGTTGGACTATTTGATCAGGGATAAACTATTTGTTTGATATTTCTCGTAACTCCTAATGGACTTTTTGCTGAACCAGGACTGAAAAGATGATGATTTGTGGATTGCACATAGATAAAATTTGGGGAGGGGGGCTTATTTGTAATTTTAAAAGACGGTGAAAAGTTATTATATTAGCTTATGCTCGGTGTGATGAAGGTTGGAAGCCACTTTTTTATTATTGTCTTTGTTTCTTTGTTTCTTCCCCCCCCCATACTTTCTGAACTTTTCTTTTACTTTTTTTCCCCTTCTAGTTTAGTTTGTATTAGTTTTTACTATGTTTACTAAAAACCTCAATAAAATTATTTTTTAAAAAACAGAATATACCAACCCTTGTTTCATGCACCCTCTTCATGTCTAGCAATCTTTTTTGCAATCCCTAAAACCATCCCAGTGAAATACAATGGAAACCTCCAAATAATGGCAGCATTTTGACAGGTTTAATGAACCTATTATTCTAAAATATTTCAAACCACACCAAATAAAAAGCTCTGCCATGTTCTCTGATGCCTCCAGATTCTAAAAACAGATTTTAAAAAGTAGAATCCCAGTTGCAAAAATGACTGCTCACTATTGATACAAAACATGAATGGCAACTTGACTGCTCTTTGGCCAATTCACCCCACCCACTCCTATTCCACCCTTGCGGTTCAGCTTGAATGGTCAGTCCTTTTTGCAACCTTAGTGCCACACCAGGTTGCACTGAAGACGACAGTGCTTATTGAAGGTAGGCCCGAAAACCAGAGATTATGGTGTCATACAACACCAGGCAATATATGAGTCATTCAGCCCCTTTGAAAGCCTCTCACATCTGGCTGGCAGTGAATGGGGCCACTGTCAAACCATTTGCTGTCGACATACCTGGTTCTTCGTGTTTCAATTACAAATTTTGAATGAAGGAGTTAGGAGAGTCTGGGGAATTGTGGCTATAGTTCACACAAGCTGGTTAAACAAAGAGAGCCCTGTTTCTCATTAGGTCCTGCACTTAATTAGGAAGTGAGCTTGTTGATGGCTAGCTGCTTTGAAAGAAGCAGTCATTTACAGCAGAACAGTTTAGCAGTGAGTCTGTAGAAGTTTATTTCAATGAAATCTTACCCAATGGCCAGCAGAGAAATGTCTTTGTTTTATCTAAAGCAAAAGATGTTTCTTGTAGTCACTGGCTTGACAGGAAGAGAAAAGATGAGGAAGAGCCTATATTTTCTTTCACAGGCAGAACTGAGAATGGCATTAGAAAGGGAAACATATCACTGCATCAGATGGTTAATTGTTTTAGGAACACCACATTGCAGCATAAATGCATTCGGATATCTCCATGGTGCCATTTCCATCACTTTTGGCTTAGAGTTCAAGGTCAAATCACTTACATGTCTGACAGTTTATCACATTATGTTTGGAAAGTGCTGATTTTATTGGTTTTCTAAAATAAAGTAATGCTTTCTGTCCAGATAGGCTAAAGACTGTTGTGAGACTAGGCTGAAGCTGCCATAACCTAAAGATGAAGCAGGCAGGTAAGCAGAGAGGACAAAAGCCAGGAAACGTGTCTAAGAGATCCCTTCGGGGAGGTAGATGAGAAGGAAGCAAGTTGTTAAGGAAACAAAGGAAAAATGGCACCCAAACCAGACAAAGGAAATTGGGCCTGAGCACATGGAAATCCCACCCCCATCTCATCAACAGCTACCAGACTTGTAAATTAACAAGGCCAGAGTAGCTGCCAGTCTTGTGAATCAACAAAGCAAGAACTTTTGGGTATAAAGGGGGTCCCAAAGCCTGCCCACTCCTTGAGTTGTCTTTGGATCCAGATTTGGCGGATTCCATCTCTCTAATTAGTATCTGGCAGCCTAGTTGGGAAGGACATGGGTAAGTGTGGATGAGTGTGTGCATGCATGTGAGAAAGAGCAAATGTACCTTACAACCAGTAAAGTTTTGCTGTTACTTTAAATTCACTGGGTCTCTGTGTATTTCAAAGACCCTGTTGTGCCTCAGTGTTCAGTTGGAAGTGATTTGTGTGTGTCCCTAATTACTTCCCGGCTGTTGACCAGGGCTGGGTGTCTTGTCTGCTCAAGCCACACCTATCTGGAACACCCAGGTAGAAATCAAGGGGGGCTGACAAGATCTGCATGCCGCAACATGAATGTGTGAGTGAGTGACCATAAGCTGAACCTGGGAGCAGCATGTGTAACACTGTCTAATTTGGAAGGGTGACTGTTTAATCAGCAAGACTGAGAATGGGGCCAAATAGGATCAGTTTATGCTAAAAGATGTTTATCTACAGAGGAAATCCTTCTTGTAATTATATTCCTCTAAAAGTGTCTTTTAGAACCCTTCCCAATTATCATACAATATCAGATTTTAAACTGTTCAGGCACATAGGCATTCCCACCAAGAATAATTAAGGAATTCCTTTCTCAACACATTTTCAAATGCTAGTGTGCACTAGTGTAGTAGGAATTACCTAAACCTATCACCCAAGTCTAACATTGTGCATTTCAAATGTGTGGATCCAATTCACTATGGATTGCAGTGGGATCTAAATAGAATAAATAGCTAAAATAAACATAGAAACTTGTCAGAATTGTGCTAATATTTATCTTCCATTTTCACTAATCTCCCCAGGTTCTTTTTAACTTCAGATCAGACATATCTAGAATGTGAGTATGTGTCCACTAATAGACCCTTGATTGGATCAGGGTTGGCAGTCTTTTTAGTGGAACCTTCATATTCCTACACTAGGGGTCATGTTGTCCAGAATTTAAGGGACATGTAGGTCTTTAAAAGCCGTTTAAGCAGGTCTTCAGTGCGTAAGCAGCTGTTGAAGATGGTGCTGTAGAAGATGTAGTTTGACTGCAAGAGATTCTGGGCATTTCTGCTTCATTTTTAAATTGTAATTCAGCTATATTGTGGAGCTTAGTATTTTCTTACTCATCCTGAGCACCATTCATTAATACAGAAGTCCTCTTTCTAAACATTTCTAAATGAACGTCCAAAATATAACAATATTTCATTTAGTTCAATAGGAATAAATTTAACCTGTACCCTAAATGGACTCTGTATCACAAGATATTGAAGGCTCATTGTCTGTCTGCATAGGATGGATGACCAGGCAAAGAGAGAATAGGGCTGTGGATGGTTTGAAAATGAATTATTTGGATGAAGTGCTTTGGACCTCAAACAAATACAAGCACAATATTTATTAAAGAAGTCTGACTTTTTCCAAGTTGTTTTAATGAATCCATTCATTAAAGTTAAGGTGTAGAGGTCAGGCTTTGTATAAGCCTGAAAAAGTTGGGTTTCAGTGAGTCTCAAAACACTTCTAAATAATTTTCAAAGCACACATAGTTCTAATAGACAAACAGGTGATATATCAATACATTGAAAATAATAATTTAAGAGTCTGAAGAGAAGGACAATCAAAAATTAATCAAGAACCTTAATATAATTTAAACATCCTACTCCATAAAATACACCCATATGCTAAAATATATAGAAAAAAACTTGTTTCCCAATTATATCTCACCATCTTCTTGCTACAACTCAAATGCTTCTGGCTATTATTCCCCACTGAGAAAGGAGAGGATAACTTCTGTTTATAATCTTTGTTTGAACATTCCATGAATTTTAAAAATATGTTCCCTCTAACTGGTGGGGAAAGGAAGAGCGAATAGCCATATTCATTATGTTCCCATTCCCATGAACAATTTAATACATGAAGAGTGAACAGACTCTCCCCTCTACAAGTCACTCTGGAGAAGCCCATAAACAGCCAGTAAAATGCAATTATGTGGATCCATGCATGGATATCTGGCTGTTCACAGTGGGACTTAGAAAGGCAAGACACAGTTCAGCATTGCTCACAGGTTAAATTGTACACGGGAACATATTACCTGAATTGGGTTTTATGTTGTATTTTGAATTTCTATACAACTATCCCAAATTATTTCCCTCTCTTAAGGGATGTTTGTATGTTCTCCAGGGCTATCTAAACACTCCTTGATAGGTGAGAGATTTTCTTTATTTCGTACAGAGCAATCCTTATATTTTAATGCAATCACTACATTACATTCAGTTTTGCAGTTGCTGAATTTAGTATTCTTGCATTCAATAAATGTTTCACTTCCATCTATTAGGATGTAACCAATGGAGTTGTGTGGGTGGCAGACTGATGTTCACTAGTTGAGCAGATTCTGCTTCTCTCCTCCAACCATGCACACCTCCAGATCTTCTCTAGAGGGTTAGAGTATTCCCTGAAGCAGACCTGTGAAGTATATTGGGGCTGGAAGGAGTGGAGGGCAAAGGGAGGCTGATGTGCAATCTTAGGTGTGTCCAAATATCTTTCCATTGGTGCACAGTGCACTAGCATTAAGCATAACTTAACAATTGGTGGCAGGAGCCAGAGGTTACAGACCATTTGTAAATTCATTGCATCACTAACCATTTGGCCTGCCTGCAACAGAAACATGGAAAAGAACATCAATGTGAGAAGAGAGAAAGCTGATATAGTACAATGAGGAGAAGAAAACAGCCCTTGAGTTTTCTTTGGTAGGTTGAACATGGAATGAATCATTTGTCTCTGGAAGCAAAATTGGCAGGATTTAAGTTTGAGAGTTCAAGCTGTTATTAGTTAATTGTTTAGTGCCCCAGTCCAGTTTCTCAGCTATAAAATATATCTAATATCAAACTGTATACTAATTATCATAGTAGGTCAGTGTACAATTATCAAAATTTAGGGGGAAGGATATGTTATGTACTTCATTCTGTGATATTGTTTCAGGGCATACTGGGACTACAGTAACATGATAAATCATGAAATGAACAATTAAAGAAATACAGGGCTCTAACCGAGTGTTTTCTATTCATTCCCAAAGATATGCCAACAACTTAACCTACATGTAATAACAGTTTGGATATATGTACCCAGAGCTTCTGCTTCAGATGTATATAGCTTCAAATAACATGAAAGCATACAAAAATGTGGTTTTACATCATTAGGTGGAGTTTTTGCAAGCAGAAATACAATATATACAGTACATGCAATAAATTCCTGTTGCTATCCTGGTCACATGCACTTACAGTACATATGCATCCTATGCATTATGCTTCATTCATTCATTCGATTTATATAGCCACCCATCTCACTTTTACGTGACTCTGGGTGGCTTACAATAAAATACATAAAATACAAAAAATAAAAATAAAGCACATGTCAGCCAGGCATTATCCAACCAATCATCCACAATGCCAGGAGATGGGCTCCATCCCATGCCCAGGGCCACAGGCTCAGGCAGTTTAACCATACTGGCATGCTATATGATTTATGTACATATGTACAAAATTGCAGTTTAAATGAACATTATATTTGGGCTGTATTCTTGCATTTTAATGTGAATAATTTCATTTCTAGTCACTAGAGCAGCAGCTGACAATTTGATGCTTTTCAGCATATGCCAGACTCTCTATCCCATCAGACTTCTTTTTTATAAAGATTGTTTTGATTTCAGTAAATGGAAAGCAGACATGCTCAAAGCAAAGTGCCATCATCCAACATCATCTTTATTTACAAGAATGTTTGTAGGCATCACACATCTGGCCACACACAATGTGGTAGTAGTGTTCTGAATAGACAACTGCCCTGGCTAGGGTGAGCAGTATTATATCAAACAGTCTATATTTTTTAAAGTTTGCCATCTGTCCACCTTCATGCTCTGGCAGACCTAAATTTTATCCACCAATTTTGCCTGCTCTGTTTCTCTTTGTTTCCCATAAGGCTATCATCTTTGGGCTGCACATGCCTGGATGACCTCTAGATGGCAGCACAGAATTAGAGATGTCTGCATTTCACTGCTGCCATCTAGCAATTATCTTGATTTTCGCTGCTCAGGTAAGGTAGCCTTATGGGATAAATAAATGAACATAAAGGTAAAAGGCTGACTTGGCTGCTCCAAAGGGGTCTGCATGGTGGTGGTGGGGAAGAACAATCTGGGTAGGAAGGAAGCAGCAAAGGAAAATAGCAAAACAAACTTCCAATGATGTTTGCCAGGCACTTTTTTACAATTGTCTACCAGGACAGCTGATTCTACCATGATCTCCTAGTAAAAAAGAAAAAAAATCTCTTCTGTGATGTTTTTATTTATTTATTTATTATTCAAATTTATATAGGTGGCCATCTCATATATATGTCTCTGAGCAGCTTACAAACAATTAAGTATCAGTGAAATATATGTATTTGACTGAAAGGTGGTGGAGCAGGAAAACAAACAAACAGAAAGGTGTGTGTGTGTATGAGAGAGAGAGAGAGAAAAGTATGCATCTATTTGTATGTTTGTGTGTGAGAGTAAGTGGGAAGAGTTTAACATTCTTTACTGTCATATTTTTGGTGGGAGGTAACATTTAGGTGTTAAGAAAAGTCACTCATTACCGTCATGCTGCCATTCGTCCTTCTTTCTTATGGTATTCAGTGGTCACCCTATCCATGGCAACCATTTTGTGAGAACTATTACAACGTACCCTCAAGACTCCTACAGTATATTTGCCTATAGGCCAGCTCCTGCACTAAAGTTTCTGCATATAACGAAATAATTTGCAACGTATTAAAAAAGCCAAATCAAAGCAGACAGGAAGGTTTTCCCTTATAAGCCCATATGATACATTGGCTGAATTAAGTTTTAACTGGAATTATTTAAGTTACTTAGATAGATAGATGGTAGGGTTCTTTTCTGTTCATTGCTTCAATAAGAATAAAACATCAAAATGTTAGCTCTGGCAAATTTGGAACAGTTGGATTTTATGAATAGTACTCAGGACAAATGCCAAGTACTGATCAAAAGGAATAAGGCAGCAGCATTGTTTAATGAAATGCTGATGGTTTGTTCCTCTTGCATTGCTATGGTTTACCAAAAGACGCTTTGGATAGGCTGACTGTAATGAATCTGAAAGGTTAATTTTCTGAGGCTTCCAATATTGCCCTAATCAAAATACAGTGCTTGCCATATTATATTTATTTATTTAAATAGTTCTAGCCCACCCACTAGCCTAAGGATCTCAAAGGTTATAATCCATAAAGCACAAAAGATAAAACCTAAAGTAAATAAATGTAAACAATACTGGGAAATTAAAGCAACATTAACCCTAATGCAATAATTGAAAGGCCCAGAGTTTTACAAGGGGCAGTAGAGCACCAGAGCCAGGCTATAGTTGTTAAGCCCCAAACATAACCGAGGAAAACCTGTTCTTTTCCTGGCATTGAAAAGCAAATAATATTGGCACCAACCTTGGTTCCAGGGGAAGAGTATTCCAAAACTGGGGGCTGCACCAAAGGAGGCCCTAAGGAAGGTTTCTCATAATGGAAGAAGGACTCCCTCAAGGATCAGTAAACCAGAAAAGTAAAGGCAGGCAGTTCCTTTGACACAGGTATTATATGATGTCTAAAAGACAGTCTAGTTAGCAGCCCTGCTGCCACATTCTAGCCAAGCTGCGGCTTCAAGTCTTTCGCAAGAGCACATAAAGCAATAATCTAATCAGGTTACCAGACCACAGACTAATGTTCATAAGCTTTCTCTGAGCATGTCATGGCTTTTAAGCATAAGCTCCTTGTGTTTATTACATATGGGAAAGGGGGAGGACTGGTTTTGGAAGGGAGTCTATAATCCTGTTCAGGCAGTAGGTTCCCATGAATATTCTTCTTTCTTATGGTATTTTAAGGGTCACCCTACCCATGGCAACCATTTTGTGAGAACTATTACAACATACCCTCAGGACTCCAAATTTACCCATAGGCCTGCTCCTGCACTAGAGTTTCTGTATATAATACAATAATTTGCAAAGTATTAAAAAGGCCGAAATCAAAGCGGGCAGCTTTTCCCATATAAGCTCATATGATACATTGGCTTAATTAAGTACAAAAGAAGTAGTAAAGTAGCCCTTCCCTTTCCAAGTTACACTGATCAGCCAACAGAACAGCCCCAGATAGCCAAATGTAGTCTCTCACCACCAAGGCCGTATGGGCCCAAGTGAAGGAAGCAAATCTGGTTCTCTATTTTGCAAAACTGATTAATATTTTGCAAAACTGATTGATAATTTGAGAGGAGACCACCAGGAATTCCTAGAGTCTATATGACAGTTGCTGTCCACCCAGCATAGTCCATGATCAGGACTGATGTAGGTGTAGTTTGAAACATCTGAGGCAAGGCTGTTATATACTAATAGCATATACATTATCCAAATTTGAATCATTTCAAGGCCAAAATACCATCACCCCTGCATAAGAGTAGGATATTGGTAGGGTTGGGAGAATGCCAAAGTTCCCATAATTTGAAAAAAAAAGAAAATCACCTTCAGACGAAAAAGCCAAGAGCCAAGTTAAAAAAAAAACATTGCCCAGAAAATATTGAAAAGGAAAAAAAGATACTGTAGAAAGGGAAAATTGAAAACTGGGGAGCAGGGGAACAAAGCAAGAGAATGTCCTGGAGGATGGGCAAGCAACTTGAATAGGCACTCTCCAGACGGAAATATTTTAATGCAGTTCCCATTTGTTTTCACATATTTCACAAGAGCATACACCTAAATTGGTCCAAGAGTATGCCTTTGACAGCTACCCTCTGTCAGTTCCATCTCTCTAATGAGTAAAACTGACATTTTCTTCCCATTCACTATTATGACACTTCACCTTTTAGTTGCATGCTTAAAATGTTATATGTGAGAAGTGAGAATAACTGCAACAGGACAGGTAAGGTTGTAGCCTCAATTGTTTATACTCTCAGGAGTTGAGTTTGCACCAAAGATCTAATTTTAATTAAAATAATATAAAAAGAAAGAACACTGATTTACAGAGTTCAAAACCCATTGCAAATTAATAGTTCAGAACCAAGATGAACTATAGCCGCTGAGATGGGCGGCTATAGAAATCAAATCAATCAATCAATTAATAAAAGATCTTTTAAGCAATGGTGTAATTGGGTTCAGGTTATCCTTACTGTGGCACAAGCATAGTCTAATGCCTTAGTATTCGCCAAGGGATTTGTCCAGGTACATGATCTTTGGCACAGATCAATTTTGTCATTGTAATGTTGTGAACCACAACTGGAATGGAAAAGTTGATCATCTTTCACAGAACAAACAGCTTCATCTTCCTCATCAGATTTGTTTAAGAGTTTTCAAATCATGTGAGATGGAAACTTGGACTTCTGCCATTGGACCTCACATGGTGCTGCATTGATGAGAATGGCACATGCGTCACATTCTGAGCAAGCCTTCAGTGCTGCCGGTTCATCTACCACAGTAAATCAATCTGCCATACTCCAAAGCAAGCCTCAGGCCCTTTTTCCATGCTGAGATCTTAATAACTCTGGCTAAAATTCAAGCAATCTCCTGAAAACATATTCGGGTGATATGGAGCTTGGAAACAAAAATCCTAGCAATACAAGCTATTAAAAAAGGAGAGATTATTCAAAACAGAATAGAACTAATATGTATTGTGGTTATTATGATGTGGGACATGATTAGAATATTGGGTTAGAAGTGGGAAGAACCAGACCCAAATTCCTACTTGACCTTGAAGCTGGAGATACCTTTCATTTTCACATACCCAAAAAGGTGTTTGTGAGTATAAAATTGGGTGATACAATATAAATATTGTATTGTCTACTTCATCAGATCACTTGTTTAATTTCTCTCTCATTAACAGTTCAATATTCTACTTTAATATTCTTTTCTTTAAAAATTATAATATAAAAGCATCTAAGAAATTTCTTTTTTATGCAGGGTTCTGTGTATCATTAAATAGCTGGAGCTGAGATGGTAACTGCATATGCCATGTTTTGATTGGGGATAATAAGGGCTTTCTCCAATATTAAGTCCCTCATTTGGATCCTGAGATCTGGCAACCCTACTAGGGATGTGATGGCATGAAGACAAGGTGGGAAATTAACAAGTTGGGACATGAACTAACATGTTTCACAGTAAAATAACTTGGATCTAGTGTAAATTTTAGGAGAGTTAATAAATGTGACTTAATTATTAGCAAACATGCATTTTTAGTAAATTGTGTCTCATTTACAATTGACTATAAATAATGTTGAGCTTACCTTTCAGAGAGGTCAATGGAGCATATGATGGCACAACTTGTTTTTTTATTCCTGAGGAATGAATCAGTTTAATTCTATTCTTTTAATCAAATCTAATTTTGTTTTTAATTCATCCATGCCCTGAAGTTTGCTAACAGTGCCATATGCTAATGATGCTACATAAGCCAAAGAGCAAGACCCAAATTTTTTCCTAAAAAAAATATTGTAACTCTACTCTCAAAGACTGTTTCAAGGAGACAGAAAGAAATCTGGCTGTTCAACAAAAACAAGCATTGTGTTTCAGATTTCTCCTTTGTTCTGGATTATAGTAAATAGTTTCAGATGGAAATATCTAGTTTCTAAAATTAAGGGTTAGATCCATATAGATATGTCTGTGCAAGGTTTTCTTTTTATGCCAAGTTCCTTATTTCCATCTATAGCTTACTTTAGGAAAAACATGCATGGCAAAATAGTGGTATATACCTAACAGCTCCACGGCTGTTTTGTCTACTCTGAGACTGTATCTAATGATGTCATTACTGAACATATAGAATATGTATAGAAGTGAGCCTGATAGATTTGCTCTTAGGATAATGCAATCCAGCATTTACCTGAGGACACACACCCAATATGTTTTATGTAGTCTCACTTCCTATTGAGATCCAGTTGCTCTGGTGGTTATGGTGCTGGACTAGAAGCAGTGAAACCTGAGTTCTAGTCCAGCGTCATGTACAGAAGCCAATTGGGTAACTAGATTAGGCATTCCCTCTCAGCCTTAGGAAGAGGGCAATGGCAAATCACTCCAGAAAATGTTGCCTAGAAAAATACATGGATTCATTCATGAAGTCACCAGGACTTTTGACTTAGGCCTGAGTCAAAAATAAAACATAACCCCTGCCTATGTACATGAATCAAATTAATCTCCAAACATGGAAGGAGGCAGAAAGAAGTGCCTCAGTTTGTACAATGATCTGTACATATTATCCATACAAAATTGTGTTGCATTAATCAGGCAGCAACGTTGTTTGGCAGTCATTACTGTTTAAGAAAAGCCAGACTTGTTTCATAAGCTTCTTAATATGTCTTTTGTATCTTAAAAGCCACTATTTGATTGTTATGTATGGTGTTATTTAAACCACATAAAATGCTCATTATAAGAAAAACCAAAATTAACTTATCACCCAGCAGGAATTAATTTCTTCAGCTTTCATGAATTAATGAAGTATTGTATTACTGTACAGTTGACAAGTACAACATGTTCCTCTATGGCTCATCTATGAAGAACTGTTGGGATCATGAGCTCAGAACACTTACTCATTTTTAATTAATGTTAGTTCTCAGGACAATGTACAATAAGAACATAAAGACATGCACAATTAAATCAAGATCTGCTGCACATGATCAGCACCAAGATTCATCCATACTGAGATACAAGAAGGGGGTGGCTTACAGATAAGCAGCAAAGGAAATCATTGATTGGTCAGCGTGATCAGTAAAGATTTCAGCATTTTGCACTCATTATAGTGGATAGAACATAATATTATGAATGTCAGAACAGCAACCAGAAATTAGACTTCCAAAACATGAATCTGATGGCATTTAACTCTGGCTTTCCAACGCTTGGATAATGGCATTAGTTTATTCCACTGAAACCATTCAAACTGTCTACAAACTTCAGTACTCTGCCTCCTCCTTTAGGAAGTTGATGCTATAAAAGGATTCTCCTTCAAGGGAGGAGAAATGCATTCGTTCACAAATGGTTATGATTTTTGTTTAGCAAAGATGATATACGCAAAGGAATACGAAGAGGTTTCCAGGTATAGGACATTCTTTAAAAATCTTTGTTTCCATCAGTATGTAATTAAAAATCGTATTTGTTTAGTTTTACTTTAAATGTGTTTTGGGTTTAGGCATTTTTTTAAAAAAAAACTTCTTTCACAATTATATTTCATAGGAAACATCCATAAGTAAAAACATCCTAGTCCAGGAAATCCTATACCCAGTTCTTGCTCTTTAAAATCTGTTAAGGGGATCACTGTGTGTTCCCTTTGACTAGTTAATTGCATTTTAATTTGGTAATTGCAAGCAGATCCCAGTGTCTTCACTTCCCCACAAGCATAATAAATATTAATGTAGTGGAACAAGGGGTATAGTTGCGAATGCCAGATGTAGTGGTGGGAATTTGACTCATAGATAGTTTCTCCCAATAATGCTTCACTCATATGATCTGGATTAAAACGGCTGTTGTAGACAATGCAATATGCAGGTCACTGTTTCTATAAGCAAAATGTTCTCAGTGATCTTCTTTTTAAAAAATATTGTTAACTCTATTATTTCAAAATCTGAAATCTGTGTGTCACCCAGCATCTGTTCTGCTTCTAAGCAAAGCCATTCTAATGTTTCTAAACAACAGATTTACTATCTTTTTAAATGGTAAGACTATTGAATCAGAGCAGGTTTCAAATATTGCAGGAAGTTTTGCAGCATTGCAGTCAACAATGCCATTTAAGTCTATACACAGGCAGAGTTATATATAGTGTGCTTGTTTTATAGACAAATTCCAGAGTTAAAAAAATCCAAATTTCTTCAGGGAATGTTCTGATTTTAATGGAACTGTACTTGTGCTTAATTGATAGAAGCATGGCAATTCTTTTGGCAGAAGTATAGAAAGTTCATCTGAAAAATTTCCTTAAATCATGATTTATGATATGCTGCTTCCTGGAATTATCTGCTGCTGTTTATTCATTCATTCATTCATTCATTTTAAAAGATTTATATAGCTGCCCATATTGTGATCACAACCCTGGGTGGCACTTCATGAATTTGTTTGTCATCATTTGCTGACGGCTGTTTGTAATTCCATTAATTTTTTAATTTTTTTGCTACTGTTATTCCTACTGTCTTCTATCCTGCAGTGATACCATGTTTATCTCTTTAAGATCCATATATTCACATCTTTTAACAAATACAATGAATCTTAATAGGTAAGTGAGAGTAACAAAACATATCAACAAGCCAATGTTCTTTGATACATTCCTGTGTGGATGTCTATTTTTCGTATTAAAAGAAGACTGGTGAGAGAATTAAACATTGTTCCTTCCTGCCTTTATTTTTTGTTGCCTTTGCTTTTTAAAAATTAATTAATTAATTGCATTGTACAAGACATTCCATTTTCAAACAAATGTATATAAAGTGAAAATGAACAACTCACCACTCAAAATAAGGGGAAAAAAACAACAAATAAAAACATTTTAAAAAAAGACAAAAAGCCTGTAATTACGAATATATTCCAAGTTCACCAGATTTTATAAATCTTTGGAAAAGGAACGTAAGCTTTCAATATGCACCAAGCCAATCCAAGAATATTTTTTTTTCCAAAGGGGAGATAATGTGACATTTTCTGTTTGACAGAATATATTATTTTCTCAAAAATTGCTAGATTACATTTCTCTAAAATCCAATCCTTTTTTCTGGAGTTATACTATTTTCCCTCTCTTTGTTCTCTTTGCTTTAAGGGTGATGGCTATGGAGAAGTGTCCTTAGTTACATTTAGAACAGAACACACACATACAATGTTAACTGAGGCTAGTCTCCAGTTGCGCAAGAGGAGCTTACATGAGCACAAGCTGTAAAATATATTCACCATGTCAAGAATGAATGAATATCAGGGACAATTAATTAACAGAGACTGAAATGGACAGTTCAGTTTTACTAACACTGAATTAGTGAAAACATAAAGTAAGTTTTATGAACCAATTTCTCAAACTGATTCAAATAATGAAAAATAATCATTTATACTGTGATGTAATACAGAATTATTATACAGTACTGAGAGAATCCCAATATACTTGGAAGACATTTTACTTCTGATGATTTTGTTAGATAATGGGAACTTATGGCCATTACTTACCTTCATGCTTTTCTCTATACATTGATTCACATATATTTTCTCTATACATTGATTGAATGTTTGTGCCAATGCCAATTGTCAAAGACTTTGTATAATAGGATAATCTGTTAATCTGAAAGTTTCTACAGAATAATTTTTTAAATGGGGGTATAGCTATGGCCATATACCTTCATCAACTTTATGGACAATTAATTAATGCTGATTCGTCTATGACAATACAGCTCACCATAGATTTCAGGGAACGACTGTATTACGGACTGAGGGACTCAACCTAGGCTCCTAGGAAGGTTTCCTTGGCCATGTAGGATTAGTATTCATGAATTTATATTTATTCTTCTAATTCAAATAGCTGTAGTCAGTGTGACTGAATTCAGAGAGTTTAAGGGGAGGGGGGTGTTGAAAATTCATGGCTACAAATAGATACCTTCTGGATCAGCTGCTAATGAGGTCTGACATTTGTAGTCAACTATTTACTGACCTGATCTTTGTTGTATATATTTTGTCACCATTCTCTTCCCATTTCTCCTTTTTGGTGTGAGGTGATGTGCTGTTTTGCTGACATATCATTGCAAATAATTTGAAATAAAGCCTTTAATACCATTATTCTAGATGTTATAGTCAGCTATCTGTCAAATGCCAATATCTATGAATCTTGCTCATTTTAGGTGAAAGTGGCATGCAATCTATTGTAAAAGAATCTGAGGAAAAAAATTAAGGAAAATTCTGGCAGCACTTGCCCACAAACTTACTAGAAAATAATTCTATGGGGCTTTGGATTTGATCCCCAGAGATGGCTTGTAGTTCCTGGGTGCACCAGCATAGCATCTATCTACAACAGCTTAAAGCAGCCAGAAAATATATGCTTCTGCATAGTCTGAAGCACTTTTTGGAAATCAATCAATAGAGTTTTAGAGCCCTAATATTTAAACAACTCATTTAGTGATATAATTGTCATTGTTTTCATAGTGCCATCTGTGGTATTCCAGTATATTCATACACAGACACAGACACACACACACACACACACACACAGAGTCCTGGTTTCAAACTGCCTAGTAAGGTGACACCAATATGGCATATAAATGAATAACCAATCAAAACAATGAATCTACTGTAAGAGAGAGACAGATTCACATATAATGCCATGCCAGAATTTGTAAACAATGATTTGTTGAACAAGCCACTGTGGCTTAGTGTATACATAAGTGTAATGAATGGGTTTATGCATGCGAAATCTCAAAGTATGTGCATCAGTGTTATGTGTAAACCGGGCTATCTCCTTACAACTTCATCATTAATAAAGAAAAATAAGATGCATAACATATTACACTGAACAACCAGAGGTATAATATTCACATATTTCAGTGAGTTCAGTGATATCCATAAAATTCTTACGGTACAATTGAAAAATCAATCAAGGTTCTCCATGTAATGATGAAATGTGTCATGAATTTGAGTTTGTTCTCAGAGAATGGTTTCTCAGCCCACATTATTCAGGCCTCCTTTATCTCATACTAGCCTGCCAATTCTCTGCCTAACTAATAAAATGAGGATCATTTAAGAAACACGGCGAAATGATGTCACCCCTGGATGGTCCTTTTACCTTTTAAGCATTATATGGCTTAAATAGAAATGGCTGTGTTAATGTATGTGTTAATTACTTAGAAAATGAATGGTTCATCTTCAAGCACCAGGCAGACAATGAG
Organism: Candoia aspera; assembly: GCF_035149785.1. Taxonomy (NCBI): domain Eukaryota; kingdom Metazoa; phylum Chordata; class Lepidosauria; order Squamata; family Candoiidae; genus Candoia; species Candoia aspera. The sequence continues at coordinate 230,386,007 of NC_086154.1, forward strand.
ACACCCACACAAAAATATACAGGGAAAAAGACAGAATTCTGACTGAATTCATTCATTCTATACTTCTTTTGAAGAAAGCCAGAAATAAACCAGGTCTATCACTGGCTTCCTCTATCAGCCTTGTAGATAATCCCATTCTGGTAACATTCCATGTGGCCAATTGATGGGAATGGATTAGTAGCAGTCTGAAAACATACTGTAACAAAGGCTTTTCCTTACATGCTGGCTCAAAGATAAAGAATTAAGTTTGTAAACTAATTGCTGACAGATGAAAGATAAACATGGTATTATCATAACAATGTTCTCTCACTTCTCAGAAAAGGAGACGGATGAAATCTTAAACACCTCAGACAAAAGAGGAATCAATTCATTCCTTAAAACACATCAGTCTAACTTACCTCAAACAATTTAGAACTACTGTGTGAAAACTGAATGTATATTTAATGTACATTTAAGAGTAAGAAATTAGGGAGTTTTAATGCAGAGCTATTTTTCTATAATTTGTTACTTGTGTTTATTTCATCTTTACCAATTCCCTAAGTGTCATATAGAATTAAATGAAAACCTTTTAAGAATGCTTTTTTTTGGGGGGGGGGTTGGTTGGTTGGTTGATTTTAGCCATTCAGTTGTGTCTGATTCTTGGAGACTGCCTGGACATATCCCTGCAGTTTTCTTGGCAAGGTTTTTCAGAAGTGGTTTGCCAGTGCCTCCTTCCTAGGACTGGAAAAGAGTGGCTGGCCCAGGGTCACCGAGGTGGTTTTGTGCCTAAGGAGGGACTAGAACTCATGGTCTCCTGGTTTCTATCCTGATGCCTTACCCATTACACCAGATTGGCTCTAATGAATACAGTAATATCACAAAAATAATAAAAATCCAGTAAACCTCATGGGCTAATGTAATAACAGTTATGAATAATATAAGTTTCTGAATTATTTAAATACTTACCCTGTGAAGAGAGTCCCCCTCTCTTGGAGTAGATGGGCGGTAATAGAAGTTTGATAGATAGATAAATAAATAAATAAATAAAAGTTGAGGAAAACAAAACAGAATGTACCTGGTAGAGGGGTGTCCACACAGTGTGGTCAAAACAGTTGAGATCATGGTTATGACAGGGTGATCAAAGATGTGCTTATTTTTATGAGCAACATAAAAATAGATGGAGCATCTGAGATTTCCAGGGGAAGTATGGCAAACTGAAGATGGCCCTGTGAAAGCAGGGCCAACAACCACAGCGAAGACCAAGGAACCAGTGAGTAGACGGGTCCCTTGGAACTACTCCAGATAAGGAGAGAACAGGCAATCACCTACATGTCCTCTGGATGGCCGCTCCTTGTGAGGAGATTGCAGGACAGAGGTTTTTTGTGAGTTTGAGCACTGGGAGATGAAGGGATTAGCCATCTTGCTCACAACCATGGCACAGCCTTTTAAAGGACACTAAATCTGCAAACCTTACTTTATATCACTTTCAGAAATTGCCTATTAACCATTTTAAAGCTATTAGAGACCTTCAGAATGACAAGTTTGAAAAGTCTTCATCAAGTGAGTTTATCTTCAACTCTGAACAAAGGAAAATTTAATTATAAGCTTAAGAGCTTAAAGAATCTGAAATAAACAGCAAAAAGCTAAATCAGATTTTGATCTTAGAAAGTTATAAACAGACTAAGGGTCCAAATAAATTTGGAATACTGAAACTTTTACTATAAGACTTTGGAATTAATTATAAAGAGAAAACAGCTTTTCATGAGAAATAGATCTGTTTTGGTGTTTGGAAGACATAACAGAGATAAACAATTTCATGATTTAAAAACTAGACACTAGAGGGGACTAAAGATTTTAGGTACAGAAAAAAAAATCAAGTCTATAAATTGTAAAACATTATAACAATGAAAATACTGAAGGAGACTATTGAATAATGGAGTCATAAATTTGTAGGCACAATATCAACAATGTCAGTAATGATGTCTACTTCTATGAATAGACTATGTCCAAAAGATGTTATTGAAGAAATGTTATAGAAGATGTAGAACAAATTTTATCTGACAAGATAGAGATGGTATCGAAAGTAGATTTACAACTGACAGGCCAAGAGAATGACTTGGAAGAGAATGTTTCACTGGATCTACAAAAGAAACATTGGCTGCTTTAAAATTCAGAATGGAAATACAAATGATAAACCAAGAGAGTGACCTGGACATTTTTTTTTCCTATTGGATTTACAAAAGAGGCTTGTTAAAGCCTTGAAGAACTCTATATGATGGAATAAAGAAAAAATGAAGAAAATTCAAATCCTATGATAATATTGGAATGAACTAAAGTTTATGTCTGTTAGAAGTAAAAGGAAGGAATATAAAATTAGTTTGTTTGATCAAGGTTAAAACAAGTTATGTTGTTACTTCTGAAAACGCTTTATGGACTTTCTGCTCACACCAGGACTGAAATGATGATGCTTTATGGATTTGTCTATAGATAAGGGACGGGATATGGAATGAAGAGATAATTGTTTGAAAACTTAGAGGGGGTGAAGAGTCACAAAATGTATTTATACTGGGTTGGAAGACACTTTTTAATATATTTCTTTTCTCTTTCTTTATTATATTCTTTTTTTCTTTTTTCTTGCACTTTTTAACCTTTCGTTCTACTCTCTTCTCTTTAACTTTAGTTCATATTAGATTTTACTATTATAATCAACATTCTTAATAAAAATCAAATTGTATAAAAAAAATAGGTGGAGCTTCTGTCACACCATTGTGGCCGCATCTTGCTTTTAATGCCCATACCCCATGGACGCTCCTGAACTAGTACCAAAAAGAAAGGAATGTGGGCACCAGGCAAGCTACTGTAGGGAGAGATTTCCATAGCAAGAAACCATCTTAAGCATATTTAAAGTTCTCTTGTAAAATGGCTACCTTAGGGAATGAGTGCTACTATCTTTCTCCTATCAGTCTTTGGAGAGCTCAGTCTTCCTATAGTTTTATTTTCTAAGAAAGACTAAGGCCAATATGGGGCTCAGAGGCATTCTTGGAAATAAGAGTGCTGCAGACTGGAACTTTCCTTTCTCAGATGCCAACTCCCACTATCACCTTTAAATTAATATTAGTTAATATTAATATTTTAAAACGTAAAAATCTATGGCAGTGAGATTGGTGAACACAAACAGAGGTGTTTGCAAGAATGGCTTTCTACCCTGTGTTATTAAGCCACGCTGTTTTTATTTCTCTACACAGTATATTTGGGATAGGTAATTCCACATTGCTTTCTTTATGTTTCCCATTATTTCTGGATTTAAAAGCTTAAAGTGAATTTACCAAGTATTCTTTAAGAAAAGAACTGGGTAGGGAAATTATACATTTTTGAAAATAGAAGATGAAATTATACTCCTAAAAGCTCTACTCTAAAGCTGCATTAATGAGAACGCTGCTGAAATTTGATCAGTAGGGCGAGGATTTCTATGACATGTCATATTTTTTCTGGAACCTTTATTTGAATTAATAAGTAAGTTAAAACATGTTTTAGAGTAATCTGGTGAGAATTAGATGCTTTTTATTTTTCCTGAAAAGTGATATTTTGACTTTTTTAAAGGTGTTATGTCATATTTCTGCTTAATTATGTTTTGTTGTTGTTTATTCGTTCAGTCGCTTCCGACTCTTCGTGACTTCACGGACCAGCCCACGCCAGAGCTTCCTGTCGGTCGTCAACGCCCCCAGCTCCCCCAGGGACGAGTCCGTCACCTCTAGAATATCATCCATCCACCTTGCCCTTGGTCAGCCCCTCTTCCTTTTGCCCTCCACTCTCCCGAGCATCAGCATCTTCTCCAGGGTGTCCTGTCTTCTCATTATGTGGCCAAAGTATTTCAGTTTTGCCTTTAATATCATTCCCTCAAGTGAGCAGTCTGGCTTTATTTCCTGGAGGATGGACTGGTTTGATCTTCTTGCAGTCCAAGGCACTCTCAGAATTTTCCTCCAACATTAATTTTGTAACAAACGTCATATTTTGGTCATTGACAAACCTCCTAATAAGCCAGCAAGTTCAAGCCAGCAAAGAAAGTGAAAATTTGCCTGTTTTTTTTTTCTTATTCGCTCCCCAACTTAGGGAGGGGTGTGTGTGTATGTGTGTGTGTGAGAGAGAGAGAGGTGGGAACAAAGGCTTCTCTCCTGACCAGGCCTGAAAAAAAGAGTGAGAATTTGCCTTTTTTTTTTTCTCATTTGCTTCCCAACTCAGGTATGTGTGTGTTCGAGGTGGTAGAGTCATGTGAGAGCTGCAATCTGATTTCAACATGCCTAAAAGTAGATGTTCAGCGAGTGTGAAATTACAGCATCTTGTTCAAGAATTTAGGGAGCGGATTTTCAGTAGCGATAGTGATATTTTGTTTTGTAAATTGTGTGGAGTTAAGGTATCAGCCCAACAGCATTTTAATATTCAACAACATTGTGACACTGTGAAACACAAGAGTTGTTTAGCAAGATTTACCTTCACTGAGAACAGGCAACGTCTCCTTTTTGAGAGAGCTTCTTCTTCAACTGCAAGTTCATCAAATACCCAGTCAGAATTTTGTAAGGATCTCTGTACAATGATGGTTACTTCAAATATTCCGTTAAGGAAATTAGGTAGTGGTAGCCTCAGGCATTTTTTGGAGAAGTACATCAGTCACCAAATTCCAAATGAATCAACTGTAAGGAAAAGTTACATCTCTGCCTGCTATGCAGATGTGTTAGAAAAGATAAGATCTGCTGTTGAGAACAATAAGATATGGGTTTCAATAGATGAAACAAGTGATGTAAACGGAAGATATGTAGCCAATGTTATTACTGGCAGTCTGAAATGTGACAAGCCTGGTGAAGTATTTCTTCTAACAGGTGAAACTCTACAAAAAGTAAACAATTCCACTATTGCTGTGCTCTTTGACGATTCTATGAAACTGCTCTGGCCGGATGGTGTAAAAAGGGGAAATATCCTTCTCTTTGTAACAGATGCAGATCCATACATGACTAAAGCAGCCAAGGGACTTAAAGTTCTTTATCCAAAAATGATCCATATCACATGCCTTGCACATGGTTTACACAGAGTGACTGTCATGTGTACTGATGGTGAGCAGGATGGGGCCCCTATCCAGGGGGAAAAATGCATGTGTAGTTTAGAGACTTTGAACCTTCCTTCAAAGAAACTCGGAGCAGACCCGCCTTGATTTTTGGGTTTAATCTGTGAGAGTTTCCCACGGCCTTTCAGTTTGGCAGGATTTTCTGTCTAGTAGAATAGAACAATAAACACTAGAGACTCAAGCTACCATCTCAGTGTGGTTCTTCACCCTAAGATAGGACAGTAGCTGAAGAGATTCGAAGCAAGTATCCTGATATAGATAAGATACTTTTGAATGGGAAAAAATGTTCATTAAAGCTCCACTTTGAGTATAAAAGTTCAAAGAAATTGCTCCTACTTTGGCTCTCCCTCCCCAACCTGACACGTTGGGGGACTTGGGTGGATGCGGCTATGTATTATTTCACAAATTATGCTTCCTTGCAGCTGATAGTTAAAGAATTTGACTGTTGTGAATCTTCCTCCATCAATATTGTGCCAGATTCCTTTTTTGAAATCTTGGCTGGAAATTTAGCATATATAGGATCTGACTTCTTGGATTATCAAGAGCAATCAAACACCTTGAAACTGTAGGAATGGAACTTAGTGATGCCCTGAACATTGTAAAACAAAGCAACCAAAGGGGAAAGTGGCTGAAAAAATTAGTGATAAATTGCAAAGAATGTTGCAGTCTAATCTGGGTTATTCAACACTTTGTAAAATAAGTAACATTCTAAATGAACTCGAAGCAAAATTTGAAGACTTTGAGCCAGAATTTTCTCCAGATGAGTTTGCTTTTTTTCAAATTTGTTCCTATAACCTCTTGTGATGTCAAATGGAATTTCTCCAGATACAAGAACATACAGGTGGACAATAGAAGGAGTTTTGAGTTTGATAACCTCAAGATGCGCATGGTCATCCAATGCAATTCTGCTCTTAATAAAAACTAATCCAGGGATGACCATTTTACTCTCAAAATGTGCATTTGATTCCTTCAATACTAGCTCTTCTGCACTGGAAGTGAAGAAGAATAAACCTTTTAGTGTGTGTGTGTGTGTAAGCACAGATTTTTAAAAATTGGGTGCTAATTTCAGAAAAATTGTAAAGTCATATTTTTGCTTTAAAGGTCATATTTTTGGTTTAATTGGTCATATTTAAACAGTTTTAAGGTCATAAATGCTTGCGTATTTCTAACATTTTTTGGTTATAGAAATCCTTACCCTACTGAACAGCTACTACACATTCTGGATGACACCATTCTACACACAATCATTTCATTCCTTCAAATAATGATTATAAAGTTCTGTATAATCTGCATTGTTATTCTTTATTAGTCTAACGTGTCTTTGCTCTGGCAGATCCTAAAGCTTAGTGACAAGGGGAAAGAATAAAGTGAGAGCTTAAACTGCACTATGAATTTTGTTTTTCTAGTAACACCTACTGCCTGGGGGAGACATCAATAGCAGCATACCCCCCCCCAAAAAATTAATTCTTTCCACCCAGTGCTATGATCCCAACAACATTACAGACTGTTTGATCCACTGTTGATACTGAGAGGGAAGATACTATTAATGCCCTACAATCCATTTGCTAGTAATGCTACACAAAGGGTTAAAGCTTCTGAATAGCTGGGCTGTAGTGTGGGGTTAGGGTTAGGGTAACTGTGGGGAACTCAGTTACCCATTCCAATGCAATTTTTGTGTAGTGAGTTGAGTTAGGAATAGCGTTCTCTGTTCCTTGCTTTACTGAAGCTCCTATAACTAATTCCAGTAAGTCTGCAAGAATTACAACATATACAAAAGGTGAAGAGGTAGAGTGACAATACAAATTGTATTGCCAGAAGAGGTCATCTACATTGCAATGGAAAACTGTGAAGAATGAAACAAATACCAGTCCTGGAAAGTTTATCATCCCCCTGCCCCCAATTTCACTAAACAATTCCTTGCCTCATACGTTATATACAACCTATCTGTTTTTGCCTATAATCAAACTGTGAGAACTTGAACAAGACTCATTGTAAGAAACTCTCAGATTTAAGGAAGAAAAGAAATAACATTAAAGGCTCTCCATAGGATAATAACATATATATGGGAAACCTGGTAACAAGATATTACATTTTCTTCATCTAGTTCATATGCATTGCTTCATTGGATAGGATTTGGCTGAACATGGAGTCAGAGAGATGGCTGTCCAAGGTAAAGCAGGAGTCATGAGTCCAGGAGGAACCCCAGGTTGCTCACCAGATCTGTTTGGGGCAGTGCAACCCCATCCAGCACCAAAGATGGCATAGTCCTAGTACCGGCAGGCCCCCAAACCCAAAACCACTCAGTCTTGCCAGGGTTGAGGCTGGCTCCATCCCTGTTGATTTTCTGAAAGTCCCTCATAACCTGGTTATGCCATCAGGCCTTGGGGCCCCAAGGGACCAATGAGGTACTGAGGTGGCTCCATTGTTTTTAATATCTGCTTTCCTCTCTTAGTCTTTGTGATTTTTTAATTTTTTTTATGTATTAACTGTTTTATAGTCTTGTTGTATGCTGCCCAGAGTTACTTTTTTGTGAGATGGGTGGCCATATAAATTTGATGGGTGAATGAATGAATGAATACATTAAGACTCTTTCAAAAGACACATATAATTACTGACACAACAAAAGATAGATCCCTTAACTGAAAGCCTTCAAACCAATAAACTGAACAGTAATGGACTGAATAAACATACCTTTAATAAAATTAATGTATTTGCTCTTAAAGGTATAATTCCTTGGACTGTAGCTCCTGGGTCAGTGGCATAAGGACCACAAGTTTGGTTTGATTTCACTAGAGGGCATCTTCCAAGCTCAGAAAATTAATTTGTATTTCTTTTTCTTGCCTACCTTGTCTCTTCTTTATGATCCAGAACTCCAAAACTCTGAAAAGGAGGCTTGGTAAGGGTTGACTAAGTGGAGCTGAGTACCTTCTAGATCTACACCTTTAGTCTTTATTTGTCTTGATACCAGATCTAAATATATTTCTTCCCTTTGCATGTAATAAGGAGGAGTTTTTAAAATTAAATCAGCAGGAAGGAGCAACCATACTGTTTCTTCCAATTTCTTCTCTGTTTTCAGCAGACAAAGCTTTAAGATTTATCAAAATGCTCCACAATGGAGCACTGTGAAATAAATATTGAATTATTTTGTCTGTTTTAATCTAGTCATCTCAAAATCTTTACTAAGAACATGACTCAATGCAAGCCTTTTAGAACATTTTTTTAGAAATCTTGCTATATTATTAAGTTGTCTCTATTTTTAATTTTATTTCAAAATAAACCAGAATGCCATGGTGAAAAAGAAAAGAAAAAATTGCTTCTTCTAACTTAAAGTTTATATTTCAAACAAGAATTTTATGGTGACAGAAAAATCCAGCAGATGGATAGAGATTAGAAAAATGAACACATAAAAATAAATAAAAATATGACAGGGAATTGCAGTCACTGAACTTTAAACTATACTTGTTAAGACACTGTCAGATTTCTCACAGGGAGCAAGAGGGGGAAAAAATCCAAACAGATTCATGTTCCATATGACATTTCAGTCATACACAGATATTGGTGAAAAACCTAGTTATAAACAATATACCAAATTAAAATGCAATTCAGAGAGGATATGCACACAAGAATAAGTAAACAACGAAGTCCTTATTCAAAGCATGACTGAAACAGCTGTTCAGCGAGCAGTTCCAATTGAATTTTTATGAGGGAAATCATGTTAGATTGGAATCAGTTTTTTCCCTACCTGAATAGAAAGAAACTCCTTCATATTGCTGAAATCCAACTGTATAATTTTTATTGGTTTGTTTCTTGTTTGTTAGATTTTTACTGAGCCTTTCCATCAGGAGCTTGGGGCAGCATAAGTAAAACTTCCTCCATTTTTTTCCCTACAACAATAACCTTCTGGGATAGGTTGGCTCAGTCACTCAGTATTTTCATCCATGAGGGTGGTGCCCAAGACTTTAATAATAATAATAATAATAATAATAATAATAATAATAATAATAAACAACAATGTGAAATCACAGCTGCCAGTTCTTTAGCTGGTGTTGGCATTCAGTCACATCAAGTTCTTCCCAAGAAGGGATGTTGTAATGTATTGGCATAGTATACATGCAAATCCAAGCAGTGTGGCCTTTTGTAATGGATGGAAATTTTTGTCAATGTGCAGATATTCTAAGTGATGTCCAAGGTTTTTTTGGTATGGCACCCTTTTCAGATTTTGATGCTTGTGATCTTCTCCAATTCTTTGGCTTCTATTCTGCTATCCCTGGTATTGCCACATCAATTATCCACCCTTTCTTCTTTTCAACCACAGTTAAATCTGATGTGTTATGCGCCAAGACTTTGTCAGTTTGTATTCAGAAATCCCACAATGTATTATTATTGTTGTTGTTGTTGTTATTATTATTTGCCTTCAAGTCAATTTTTGACTCCTGGAGACAGCCTGGACAAGTTCCTGCAATTTTCTTGGCAAGATTTTCAGAAGAGGTTTGCCATTGCCTCCTTCCTAGGGCTGAGAGAAAGGGACTGGCCCAAGGTCACCCACTGGCTTTTTGCCTAAGGCAGCACCAGAACTCATGGTCTCCTGGTTTCTAGCCTGGTGCCTTAACTACTGCACCAAACTGGCTCTCGTCAACTATTACTGCCTCTCTTTATATGTCTCTATTTATGGATTATATAACCAATAACCCAGGTTATATTTCTGCATCTTTAGTTTTAGTCGTAATGGAGGTTGTACATATCATGGAAAGTAACAGAGTAACAAATAACTTACCAGTGAGCCCTGAATAATTTCTACTGCAGTTTCAGGACTAATACAAATCTCTGAACGTATCACATGATTTGACCAATAGTTCATCTATGTCCTATTTAATGTGTGAATTTCCTGCTCTCCAGAGAAATAATTGCCTACCCATTCTGGTGACAGGGCACAGGGGCAGTGTGGATAAAATCTATGTTGCAGGCTGTGGTCATCATACACTATGACATGTGAGTGGTAGCAATGCAAATGGCCCCATCATTTGCTTAAAAATAATGTTTAAAATGAACATCCTTCCTCCTCAGTAGAATCTTCCATTGTTGAACTTGCCCCTGAAGCCATTAGTGGACAGCTAGGACCACTGAATGGAGCAGAGCTTAACACAGCAGAGAGGCTGTGCACAGAAGAAGAATATTATCTTAGATAGCTTTAATGAGCACATCAGAGGAACACAGGTTATTGATCTTACACACTCAGCCCTCCCAAGCATAAAGAATTACACACTTAGACAAAGTAGGTTCAAAGTAAAGTAAAAAGAGTCTTCCTGACTTTACTCTTGGTCCAGTTACATTTCCGTTCAGAAACAATGAAATCTTTGTTCTTCTTTTTCCCTTAGCCAACATTGCTGCTAAGGGCTGCATGGAGAAAAGGGGGCAGAATCCTTCTTCAAGGCCCAAGCATGTGGCCAAGATGGAGGGAGAGAAAGCAGCATCCATGCTGCCTCCTTAGTCAGCGGGAGAAGGAGAGAGAGAGAGGAAGTGGGAGTGGCAACAAACAGCTAAATGAGGCGTGCTGATTTGTTAACATCTCCAACAGCCCCTTAGCTCAATCTGCATTCATAGGTAGCACATTCATATGGGTACATTCATCAAAATAAATTTTAAAAGTACATTAAGGCTTATCTCCATGTACTGGAAGGCTGTTACTTTAGTACACTACAAAACTTAACTCTCTTCATAGATAAGGGAGTTTAGTTCCAGAAAAGGTGCTTAGGAAGCTAGACTTCTTTTTTTCCCCCCAAACTGCTCCTTTTCTCTCATTTTGTCCTAACTTCCTGTGTTATAGCTGAGGGAAACAGGGTTGGAGGCACTCCTGATACTAGCTTTCCCAACCAGCAGGAGAAAGCCTGCATTGTAGTACAGTATTTTATTTTCCCACTTATTTCGCAGCCTCTTTTATTTTCTGTCTGCCACTGTATAAAAATAAGCCAATACCTGCATTTCACCATTTCTTTAATAGTCTAGGTTAGTGTTTCTCAACCTCAGCAACTTTAAGTGTGTGGACTTCAACTCCCAGAATTCCCAAGCCAGCATGCTCGTTGAGGAATTCTGGGAGTTGTCCACACCTCTTCAAGTTGTCAAGGTTGAGAAACACTGTAATGTACATTTCCCTCAAGAGCTCAACACTGATGACATGATACTGGTCCTCCAAGTTCTCTCCTCAGAATAGCCCCTCAGTATGTTATCTTGAGAGATAATAATTGTTAACTAGCAAGTTCAGCACCAATTAGGAATCTGAACCCCAGTCTCTCTGGTCAGAATCCAATTCTTAAAACAGAACTTGGTCTCTGCGTCCAATACTTTCCTGTGATGCAAAGTTTTACCCTCTAGGATGATTCTTAATTACAGGAATGCATCTGAGCATCAGATGGACTCTGTTGGCATTATTATATATTTTTTTTAAAAATGGTAGGTGGCTTTGTTTGAAAGAATGCTCACCTGTCCAGATAAAATGGCAAAGGATAGCTAACACTGGAGCAGCTTGTTAGGGAAGTAGAGAGTAGTGGCAGGGGGCACTTTGATCTGTTTGCCTTTGTGTGAAGAAGTGCTTTGTCACTGGCCACCTATGCCATTGCAGCTGTTCTGCAAACAGGCAAATCCCAATGCCTAGCATCTTGTAAAAGCAGCCATGATGTGTGCTCCAAATTCCCACTAATTCCCCCAACCCAAAGAGTTTGGCTGCCCTCCTCTAACCCAAAGCTTCTGTCAGTAAACCATCAGACCCAGTCTCAGAAATGGCTATACGGTTCTTGTGACAGTGGTGACCACACAGCCTATATATTCTTAAGCAAGCATAACATTGGCCTTAAAATCTGTGGAAGAAAGGTATTTGGCTGTTCCATTTCTTTCTTTCAGGTTGTTTGTACAAATGATATCAAATGCAGAGTGTACTTGAGCCATGGAATCAAGTACAGGTGTTTTAGTTTATAACTGGGCAGAATCTCTCCCTCTGATTTTCCATGTGCTCTTGGGACCATGCTGAGCCTCACTTGCATCTCACATCTGGCAGCTTAATTCTGATGAAAGCTGCAATTAACTGTGCAACAACCCTATTTCCAAGAAGGTAGTTGATTCAGTCTGCTTCCTCCGAAATGACGTTACTCTGAAAGAGAGAACAAGAGAGGGGAGGGCAACAGCTGGTGGTAAAGGAGCAGAGAATTAACAATCTAAACAGCCTTCCTCTCCTTTTTTTGCAGAATGTGAACTTTTATACCCCCACATCTCAAGTAGCAACCATGAGATTGGAGAGAGGACATTTGGGAAAATACAACAAGGTATAGCAAGAGACACGTACCAGAGCCTCAAGTCAGCAGTTTTAGGCACACACAGACAAAAAAACCCCAAACCCAGGTTGTCAGCTCTCAGGGTTGTAAACAGAGGGTTCTGTTGAACCTGAAAGCTCAGAAATTGGTCTTCAAATGAAGGTACTTTCAAAATAGATAAGAGAAGTATGAGGGAAATGCTTGTTAAAATGAATTCTAAGTTTCTTTTAGGAGCTGCCCTATAAGAATTATAAAAATTGATATTCTTTTTAATATTAGAATATCAATGTTTATTCTTTGAAAATAAAAAGAACTAAGTGAAAAGATACCATGTGAGCATGAAAGAGTACACCTTCTTCCCTTGCACTGGTGAGAAATTAAAAGAATCATATTTAATATTGGTGGCATACAGTGTATCAGCTGTGAGATTCTGTGCCCCAACTGTTAGTGTTATCAAGAAGAGGACAAACGCATTAATCAAATCCTACAACAGCAGAAGGAATTTTAAGTCAAAACCTTTTGTTGTTTATTCGTTTAGTCGCTTCCGACTCTTCGTGACTTCATGGACCAGCCCACGCCAGAGCTTCCTGTCGGTCGTCAACACCCCCAGCTCCCCCAGGGACCAGTCCGTCACCTCTAGAATATCATCCACCCACTTTGCCCTTGGTCGGCCCCTCTTCCTTTTGCCCTCCACTCTCCTTAGCATCAGCATCTTCTCCAGGGTGTCCTGTCTTCTCATGATGTGGCCAAAGTATTTCAGTTTTGCCTTTAATATCCTTCCCTCAAGTGAGCAGTCTGGCTTTATCTCCTGGAGGATGGACTGGTTTGATCTTCTGGCAGTCCAAGGCACTCTCAGAATTTTCCTCCAACACCACAGTTCAAAAGCATCGATCTTCCTTCGCTCAGCCTTCCTTATGGTCCAGCTCTCGCAGCCATATGTTACTACAGGGAACACCATTGCTTTAACTATGCGAGCCTTTGTTGTCAGTGTGATGTCTCTGCTCTTAACTATTTTATCGAGATTTGTCATTGCTCTTCTCCCCAGGATTAAGCGTCTTCTGATTTCCTGACTGCAGTCAGCATCTGCAGTAATCTTTGCACCTAGGAATACAAAGTCTTTCACTGCTTCTACATTTTCTCCCTCTATTTGCCAGTTATCAATCAAGCTGGTTGTCATAATCTTGGTTGTTTTTTTTTTGAGGTTTAGCTGCAAGCCAGCTTTTGCACTTTCTTCTTTCACCTTCATCATAAGGCTCCTCAGTTCCTCTTCGCTTTCAGCCATCAAAGTGGTATCATCTGCATATCTGAGATTGTTAATGTTTCTTCCAGTGATTTTAACTCCAGCCTTGGATTGCTCAAGCCCAGCATGTCGCATGATGTGTTCTGCGTACAAGTTGAATAGGTAGGGTGAGAGTATACAACCCTGCCGTACTCCTTTCCCAATCTTAAACCAGTCCGTTGTTACGTGGTCTGTTCTTACTGTTGCTACTTGGTCGTTATACAGATTCTTCAGGAGGCAGACAAGATGACTTGGTATCCCCATACCGCTAAGAACTTGTCACACTTTGTTATGGTCCACACAGTCAAAGGCTTTAGAATAGTCAATAAAACAGAAATAGATGTTTTTCTGAAACTCCCTGGCTTTTTCCATTATCCATCGGATATTGGCAATTTGGTCCTGAGTTCCTCTGCCTTTTCTAAACCCAGCTTGTACATCTGGCAATTCTCGCTCCATGAATTGCTGAAGTCTACCTTGCTGGATCTTGAGCATTACCTTACTGGCATGTGAGATGAGTGCCACTGTTCGATAGTTTGAACATTCTTTAGTGTTCCCCTTTTTTGGTATGGGGATATAAGTTGATTTTTTCCAATCTGTGGAAAAAATCCATTCTTGTGTTTTCCAAATTTGCTGGCATATAGCATGCATTACCTTGACAGCATCATCTTGCAAGATTTTGAACAGTTTAGCTGGGATGCTGTCGTCTCCTGCTGCCTTGTTATTAGCAATGCTTCTTAAGGCCCATTCAACCTCACTCTTCAGGATGTCTGGCTCTAGCTCACTGACCACACCGTCAAAGCTATCCCTGATATCGTTATCCTTCCTATACAGGTCTTCTGTATATTCTTGCCACATTTTCTTGATCTCTTCTTCTTCTGTTAGGTCCTGGCCATCTTTGTTTTTGATCATACCCATTTTTGCCTGGAATTTACCTCCAATGTTTCTAATTTTCTGGAAGAGGTCTCTTGTCCTTCCTATTCTATTGTCTTCTTCCACTTCTGCACATTGCTTGTTTAAAAATAATTCCTTATCTCTTCTGGCTAACCTCTGGAATTTTGCATTTAATTGGGCATATCTCCCCCTATCACTGTTGCCTTTTGCTTTCCTTCTTTCTTGGGCTACTTCTAGTGTCTCAGCAGACAGCCATTTTGCCTTCTTGGTTTTCTCTTTCTTTGGGATGTATTTTGTTGCCACCTCCTGAACAATGTTGTGAACTTCTGTCCAGAGTTCTTCCGGGACACTATCTACTAAGTCCAGTCCCTTAAATCAATTCTTCACCTCCACTGCATATTCCTTAGGAATATTAGTGAGCTCATATCTAGCTGATCTGTGAGTCTTCCCTAATCTCTTTAGTCTGATCCTAAATTATGCAAGAAGAAGTTCGTGATCTGAACTACAGTCAGCTCCAGGTCTTGTTTTTACCGACTGTATAGATGTCCTCCACCTTTGGCTGCAAAGGATGTAGTCAATCTGATTTCGGTGTTGTCCATCTGGTGAAGTCCATGTATAAAGCCGTCTCTTAGGTTGTTGGAAGAGAGTGTTTGTTATGCAGAGTGAGTTGTCTTGGCAAAATTCTATCAGCCTATGTCCTGCTTCGTTTTGTTCTCCCAGGCCATGCTTACCTGTAATTCCAGGTGTCATTTGACTGCCCACCTTAGCATTCCAGTCTCCCGTGATGAAAATAACATCTCTTTTAGGCGTGTTGTCCAGTAGGTGCTGCAGATCCTCATAGAACTGCTCTACTTCAGCTTCTTCAGCATCTGTGGTTGGGGCGTATATTTGGATCTCTGTGATGTTAGATGGCTTGCCCTGAATTCGAATTGAGATCATTCTGTCGTTTTTTGGATTGTACCCAAGCACTGCTTTAGCCACTTTACTATTAATTATGAAGGTTACTCCATTTCTTCTGTGGTCCTCTTGTCCACAGTAGTAGATCTGGTGGTCATTTGATGTGAAGTGGCCCATTCCAGTCCATTTCAGTTCCCTGATGCCCAGAATGTCTATCTTTAATCTTGACATCTCACCAATAACCACATCCAATTTGCCCTGGCTCATAGATCTTACATTCCAGGTTCCAATGATGTGTTTATCCTTAGAACATCGGATTTGCCGTTCACCACCAGCACTGTCGGCCGCTAGCCGTCCTTTCGGCTTTGAGCTAGCTGCATCATCATGTCTGCGGCTAGTTGAACTCATCCTCTGTTCCTCCCCAGTAGCATTTTGACCATCTTCCAACCTGGGGGTCTCATCTTCTGATGGTATACTGACATATCCCTGGTTGTACTGATCCATCCACGGCAAGAATAGTGGGGTGGGTTGCCATTACCTTCCCCAGGGATCGCATTTAGTCTGACCTCTCTGTCATGACCTTCCCGTCTTGGGTGGCCCTTCACAGTTTAGCTCATGGCATCATTGAGGTGCTCAAGCTCCAGCATCATGACAAGGTAACTGTCCTAACAGCCAGGAACCACGCTGAGACAAGGAATAGGTCTCTAGTGTTTTATTACTGCTACATAAACAGAAAATCCTAACAAACTGAAGAAGCATGGGAAAAACCCAGACATATAAACCCCAAAGGCTAAGGCGGGCCTGATCTGTGTCTCTTTGAATGGCTACCTAATTCCTCAGTACTACGCATGCGCTTTACAGCCTGGATGGGAGCCCCCTGCTCGCCATCCTTACTCATGACATCACCCTCCCCTCCAGATTCACATTCCATTTCAGCCCCCTCCCTTCCAGAGGCTTGATAAGAGTCGACGTCTCCTTCTAAGGTCCCATGGGAACTGGGAAACGATGGAAAGTCTTCAAAGGAAAACTCCTCCAAGGACGAATCAGTGCTGCTCTCCAGGTCTGATAACGCTTCTGACCCAGGTGGCCGCTGCTGGAAAATAGCTAGATAATTAGAAGAGTCGTCCCCTCTCCCCCCTGGGAAATGCACGCCTGAGGTGGAGGGCTGTGCCCCCCCCCTCCTCTGGAACTGGAGTCAAGGCTTCAGGCGGGGGTGGAAGGTGCAAACTTACAAATTCCTCTGCCTGCTCATCCAAGTGAGGAATCTCTGGTAGAGTGCGAGGCTTGGGTTTGTGAGGGAAAAGCTGATGGAATCGATGAACCAGTGCTGGAGCCTGTACATCTCTGGCATTCTCCCACGTGTGCTCTTCCTCAGGGTACCCTTTCCAGTGTATGAAATATTGGATGCCCCTTCCCCTCCTCCTAGAGTCCAGAAATTCCTCAACTTCGTATTCCTCCTCCCCCTCCACAATTACTGGAGGTGCGGGGGGGGGGGCAGTTGCGATCGTAAGGCACTTGGGGGAGGGTCTTTGGCTAACAATGATCTGTGAAACACTGGATGGACTTTCATGGATGCTGGTAGCTGTAAACGATAAGCCACTGGATTTATCTGCTGTACCACAGTGAAAGGGCCCACAAACTTAGAGTCCAATTTCTTGGAGGGTCTGGTAGAGTTCAAAAACTTGGTAGAGAGCCACAATCTGTCTCCTACTGCAATCACTGGCCCCTCTTGTCTGTGAGCATCTGCAGCTCTCTTGTAAGCACTCTTTGCCCTGTTCAGCTGCTCCTTTAACAACTCCTGTGCGGCTTGTTGCTCTTTAAGAAAATCAGCCACGGCTGGAACAGTTCCCTGCTGGGAGGAGGTGGGCAACACCCGAGGGTTAACCCTGTAGAGTGCCTGGAAAGCGGGCATCTTGGTCGAGGATTGCACAGAGTTGTTGTAAGTAAATTCTGCCATGGGGAGCAGGGCTGGCCAATTGTCTTGCTGATAAGTGGTGTAACACCTGAGATACTGCTGTAACCATTGGTTAATTTTCTCGGCTTGCCCGTTACTAGCAGGATGATGCGATGATGACAGGTGGATCTGGACCCCTAATGACTGGAAAGGGGCCCTCCAGAACCTGGAAGTGAACTGTGGGCCTCTGTCACTCACCAAGTGATTCACCATGCCTCTATACCTAAAAACATGGTCCATGAACAACTGCACTGTGGCTTGTGCAGATGGGAGGCCCTTGCAAGGAATAAAATGCACCATTTTTGTGAAAAGGTCCACCACCACTAGTATGGAAGTCAGCCCCTGGACCAGGGGTAAATCAGTGATGAAATCCATGGAGATTGTATCCCAAGGCCTACTGGGGTGGGTAGGGGTTGCAAGAGTCCTGTGGGCTTTCCTGGGAGAGGCTTGGCTCGTCTGCAGGTGTGACAAGAAGCAATGTAACCCTTTATGTCTGCAGTCATCTTAGGCCACCAGTAGTCTCTCAGAGCTCTATGGAGAGTTTTGAAAAACCTCCATGGCCTGCCGTTTGTTGGTCATGGCAAAGTCTCAGTACTTCTTCCCTCAATGAAGGGGGAATATATAATCGCCCACTATGCCAGAGGATTCCTGCCTCCACATTGAATGGGGGGGCAGTGTCTTGCGGGCCCCTCTGGAGGTCATCCATCCTAGCCCTGGCATACAGGTCCTGTTGCTGCTGAGCTCTGACTCTTGTAAATAGGTCCTCTGCTTGTCTGCCTGCTGCTAAAATCTCTGTTTGGTTCCCCCTCATAGAGTGATCAAAGTTGTGAGGTTGTAATATAGTAGCCTGTACCTCCTGGTGAGTGGTGGGGGTTGCCAGAAAGGATCGAGACAGGGCGTCTGCCAAGAAGTTTTGCGTCCCGGGCGCATAAGAAATAACAAAATTGAAACGGGAGAAAAACTGGCTCCATCTAATTTGGCGTGGGGTGAGGGATCTGGTGTTTTGTAGAAGCTGTAAATTCTTGTGATCAGTGCAAACTTTCACAGGAAAGGTTGCACCTTCTAGCCAGTGCCTCCACTCTTGGAATGCTGCTTTAATTGCCAGCAACTCCTTGTTAAAAACATCATAGTTTCTCTCTGCTGGTGAGAGCATGCATGAAAAAAAGGCACATGGAAACAATGTATTCTCGGTTTTGTTTGTATATTGCAATAACACCGCCCCAATGGCAATATCAGAAGCATCTGAATGCATTATGAATTGCTTTGTGGGATCAGGGTGTCTTAACAGCGGCTGGGATGCAAAGTGTTGCTTAAATTCTTGGAAGGCTGCTTGCTCTCTCTCCCCCCAAATGAATTTTGATCCTTTCTTCAAAAGCTGTGTGAGGGGTCTAGCCCTGTCACTAAAGGTTTTTATGAACCGCCTGTAGAAATTGCAAAATCCTAGATATCTTTGTACTTCTTTAACATTTCAGGGAGGTGGCCAAGAGAGAATTGCCTGGACCTTAGGATCCATGGATATGCCTTCTGTTGATACCTTATAGCCCAGGAAATGTAATTCAGTTAAATCAAAGGCACACTTCTCTAGCTTGGCGAATAGCTTGTTCTCTCTCAGTCTTTGTAAGAGATTACGTACATGGGTTACATGAGTTGTAGCATCCTCAGAGAAAATTAATATGTCATCTAGATAAATGACCAGATACTTATCTAGTAAATCAGAGAAAATTTGATTCATAAATCGGGAAAATATGGCTCCTGCATTAGACAAGCCAAAGGGCAAAACAAGGTACTCAAATTTACCAAACCTGGTGTCGAAGGCAGTTAGATATTTGTGCCCCTCTTTCATCCGGATCAGATTGTATGCATTCCTGAGATCCAACCTGGTAAAAATGTGTGCTTTCTGTAAGTGATCCAGCAGATCAGATATTAGAGGTAGTGGGTAAGTTTCTTTTTTGTGAGTTTATTTAAAAAACTGAAATCGTGGACCACTCTCATGGGTGTCTCCTGGTTTGCAGGTGCCAACGGGTCAGGCTTCTTTGATAAGAAGAAGGTAGGAGCAGACGCTGGGGAAGTAGATGGTCGGATGAACCCCTTTTGGAGATTAGAGTCCAAGTAATCCTTTAAGGTGGCTAGTTCCTTGGGAGACATCGGATATTGTTTCCTTGCTCGAATCCTGGCTCCTGGTATCAACTCAATGGTGCAATCACAGTCCCTATGGGGGGGGTAGTGCTGTGGCCTCTTGTTCACTGAAAACATCTGCGAAATTTGCATACTTGCCTGGCAACTGGACCCCCCCTGCTTCCGTGACTGCGTTGGTTGCTGGAGAGCGGAGAGCGGCTTGAATCTTGTGGTGCTGGCATTCCTTAGCTGGGAAGGAGATTGCTCCTGTAGTCCAGTTCAGCAATGGGTTGTGGATCTTCAGCCAAGGCGTGCCTAGGATTACAGGCACATTAAGCGATGCAGTAACATAAAGCTGGATCCACTCAGTGTGGTCTCCCATTGTCAGTTGCACCGGTTCTGTGAACCTTCTAATCGGCCCTGCCTTGAGGGGCTGGCCGTCAAGGGTCTCCACTTCTATGGGACATGGTAATTCTATGGTCGGGATGTTGAAGTCTTGTATGGTCTGCACATCAGTAAAATTGGTTGAAGCTCTGGAATCCACGAGGGCCTCTAGCTTGACCTGGTGCTCTGGGTTGATGTGCATTATTACTGGTAAGTAGTAAAAGGATTGCCTGGAATCCTTGGAATGAGCCCTCCTTAATTGATTGATGGTCTCCCTGCTGAGCTCTGTGGAGGGAGACCGACGGAGTTTCCCTGGTTGGAAGTAGAGGTGGAGATGGCTCTTGTTTCAGCTGCTTGCCCTGGGGGTCTTACTGAAGTTGCTTGGCTTCTCGCTGGGCAAGCTCTCACCATGTGCCCCTGGGCTCCGCAGTAAGAACAGAGGGCTCTCTCTCTCCTTCTCTGCCTCTCAGCCTCGGAAATAAGCCTCCTGCTCGCCCCGATCTGCATCGGCTCCTCTGGTCCTGAGTGAGTAGATGCTACGGAGAGAGCTGGAAATCCTGGAAGCGCTCTGAGGGCCCTGTTTCTCCCCGGCTGCATCTATCTGAGCTCTTCTAGCCTGGCATCTATGACCACAGACAACTGATATAAGGCTTCTAGGTTAGCTGGTGTTCCCTGGCACACTAATTCATTCTTAATTTCTTCATCCAGCCCCTGTTTGAATTGGTCTTTTAATGCACTCTCATTCCAGTCCAGATCTCCTGCTAACAACTTGAAATCAGCAATGTAGATTCCCACCCTCTTGTTACCTTGCTTGAGCTTCCGAATTTCCCAGCTGGCAGTGACCTCTCTGATCGGGTCGTCAAAGTGTGCTCGGAACCCTGCCAAAAAGTTCTGGTAGTCGTTGAGAATCGGGTCGTTGTTCTCCACCATGGGAATAGCCCATTTGGCTGCTGGTCCCTTTAGCAGACTTAGAATGAAGGTGACTCTGGTTCTGTCTGTGGGAAACTCTGCCAGTCTGCTGTCGAAAAACATTGTGCACTGTGTGAGAAAGGTTCTCAACTGTCCTGCTTCTCCTCCAAACTTCTCTGGTAGACTGCCCTGGGATCTCAAGACTACTGGCGGAGCTGCTGCTGCTGGCGCGGTTGTGGGTTAATCGGAGCTGGTTGTTGTAACTGCTGTAGCATGGCAGCTTGTAATGTGTTGACCTGTAGATCTACCTGTTGTTGGTGTTGTAGCAGGGCTGCTGCTAATTGTTGGATGGCAAGCCGAATTTCTTGGTTTTCTGAAGACATTTCCAAATGTCTCCCCTTTAATTTATTTGTTCCTCCCTCTTTCGATGGGAGTAAGAGTTTGTTAGGATTGATGTCCTAACAGCCAGGAACCACGCTGAGACAAGGAATAGGTCTCTAGTGTTTTATTACTGCTACATAAACCGAAAATCATGACAAACTGAAGAAGCGTGGGAAAAACCCAGACATATAAACCCCAAAGGTTAAGGCGGGCCCAATCTGTGTCTCTTTGAATGGCTACCTAATTCCTCAGTACTACACATGCACTTTACAGCCTGGATGGGAGCCCCCTGCTCGCCATCCTTACTCATGACAGTAACGATCCTTTGCTGAAGGCCAAAACCTTACCTATAGATAAAACAGAAAGGGAAGTATAAAAAAAACAAATTGACTTTTTGATTCTCGGCCGACTGGTAATTAATAAAGAGGTATTCTGTTTGTTTAAATGCATGAGACATTCAGCTACAGCCAGAAAATGTATTTTTCAATGGAACCTGTCAAGGGTGTTCCCTTATCTCTCCAGTTAGGCTTGCTTTGAGTTTTCTTCCAGCAATGCTTTAGGTGTCTGTTCTGGATTTGTCAGGATATCGCAAAGATATCATAAACAAGAGGGATACTTACTTTTCACTTAGGAGCCATACCTGATCTTTGTAAATATTTTGCCTCCAAAGTCATAGGGAGGCTGGTAACAACGTGGTGATAGCACCTGAGGGAACAAAACAAAAATGTTGCATCTTATTAGAAACATAATGCAAATATTTTGGGGCTTATTTCATTAACAATATTTTGGCAGCATAATCTATGGAGACATGGGACAGAAACATAGATCTGGACTAGTTACAGTTTGCAGACTGTAGGTTGCTTACTCCATTAGAAATTCAGAAGGTATTTCTTATTCTCTTTATCCTTTATAGTGACATTCATCAGACTGATGAATGTCAGGGTCAGTCGCGCTTCGCAATAAGACACAGACTCACTTAATGGGTATTAAGGATTTCTGGTTTATTGGAATGGTGGCTGACAGAACGAAAAACGGGAACGGGGTGTGTGGTGTGGAGGTGCCCATTTTATACACTCTTGTATGGCCCCGGGCTCCTCCACCCTCTATTGTCCCAATCCCTCTTGATGGGACCCTTGATTGCTGCATGGGCGTTTTCCCGGTGTCTTCTCTTGCCCTCTCGATTCTGGTGTGTCCTCCAGGGCACCAGGTGCGGCTTATCTCTGCTCATCCGATGTCCTTCTTTTCAGCTGTATATGGGTCCATGGGTGTGTGTGCTTTGGGTGCTTGTTTTAATCCCTGGTTTAATTATCTTCTTCCTCTATTCCTTGATGATCATGATCTACGTTGTGAGGCTCTTTGTGCCTTGCAACGAGGTCATGACATGAGACCCAAACAATATGTCTATGGATTCTATAGGCAGCACAAACAACTTTCAATAGCTTCCTTCACATATTACATTCACAAATATTTATTGCTGGCTCTGCTCTTTGTGCCCAATTGTTACTTATTTATATACACATTTCCTAGTGCACATTTCCTAGAGATTAATGACAAAGGGAAGTCTACCAATATAGAGATTGTCTGTACACAAGCTACATTTATGTATGAATATTGTTCCATCTTCTGAGAAAGTCTTTATGCTCAGAGATCTATGTATGTAGACCTTCCACACAGAAGAATGAAAAAGTCCTCTGTCAGAGGTGCAGGGAACCTGCAGAATAGCTGAGCCAGATGAACCAATGTTGTAATTATGTACAAGAAAGAATATATCATTAAGGATCCAGAAATACTGCCATGATGCACCAGATCCTAGAACAATGAGAGATATGGTTGAGACCTTTATGTTGGCTGTGCAGCGGGTGATGTTCCATGGTCACCCCAAATCTGTAATCTGTGTACTATGAGAATATGTGCTCTTTCTCCTTGTGGACATGCTTCAGACTTCTCCACCACAAGGAGAAGTTCACTTTCCTGCTTGTTACATGATGGAAGGAATTCTCACCATGTTGTTAGCACAGGAGAATTTCTCACCTTAGAAAGGTCTAGACAGATTATCTTATGACACTATTCCCTACACTCCTCCATTTTTATGTCTGTGGTTTCTTTCTCAAGCATGTAAAATGAATTAATTGGCAAGCTTGATATTCCAAAAATTACTCCAAGTCAGGAGGAAGGACATTATGTGTTTGATTTATTGACACCTGAGGGAAAACGTCAAGCAAGCAAGAGAGAAAGGGAGCGAAAAGGAAGGTCTAGAAAATTACCCTTACAAATTAAAATCACAACCAATGCAAAAGATCCAATTACACAGTTAGTTTATTTAGGTCACATTTTAAACCCTGTCCAGTGGCTCTATGCCATGACTCCTTCCTATTCTAGCTTGTACAACACACAAATTCTTCCTATATACCAAAACAGGAAGCAAATGTAGTGAAGTCCATATACTGTATATCAAGCTGACATACATTACACTGCTGCATTTTGCAATCTGTATACTCAGTTAATATAGCTACATTATACATTTAAGTGATCATAAATAAATATATAAATTTTCATTCTGTTTATGGGAATAATTTATATATAGTCCTGTGTTTTCTCTATTAAATAATTTATCAATCATATGCATCTTTAGAAGTCACAGTGCATCATGAGGTCATATGCATCATTTGCATGATGTTGTCACTATATGTTACAAAAAATAATAAATGTTTCTAACCCACTTTTTTCTTGTGTACTGACCTAATAAAAGGTTAAAGATCTAAAATCATGTTTCTGTGAATAAGACTTATAGTAATTAATCTTCCATTCTGTCAGAAACAGCACTGCCTCTATTCAGTTGAATAGAAAGGTTGGATACAAATGGAATAATGAACCAATTACCTTTGGACATGAAGGTCAGGCTTCCCAGCTGAAGCTCAGCAGAAGCTACTGTGATGCTGGATAAAACATAGCTAAATAAGAATCTATACCACATACTAGGAAGAAGCCACTTTAAGCATTTTATTGCTTTCCACATGAAGTTGAGACCTTTCCCATAGCCTGGCAGTTAAATTACTATATTATTCTTTCCAGTTTTTCCCAAGGTTTAACCAATATGTATATAGCTTTGCGTTTCCCAGCCTTGAAGCTAAACTACTATTGGTTGTTGACATAACTAATATTTCTTCCCCAGGAGACTTCAGTTCCCAGTTTAATTTCCACACCAACTTTCTTTTAAACTGCAATCCTATATCTCCTGTTGACCTTAGTTCTAAGCACACCTACACACAGCTATTGTCTAGTCTTTGGGATTGTCTGGCAGATTAACATAGCCAACCATTTTATGAGTTCCAACTGCAGCAGGAAAGAAGGGGAAAATGTCTATGAAGATTTACAGAGAAAAAAAATCCTTAGCAAGTTCAAACCTACAGCAAAATGAATCACAATTAGCAAAGAGATGAGTAACCTTGTCACGTACATAAACCCAGCAAAGTGTTTATAGAAATAGTTCTTCATGCTGGGAACTAGCATATTATTCAGGATTAGAAGTGCACATGAAACACAATCATGTGTGGTCTGAAGCTCTGGCAAGAGAGGAATGTTTCCTTCACCTGAACAGCTGTAACTATATGCAGGGTGTATGACTGGGGTGCTATCATTACTGCTGACATGTCTAAATGAGAAATGGGGACATAGTTTGTTAAGTGTAGCACACAAAGCAAAAAATATTTATTCTCCATCTCCACCACCAGTGCTCATTCTGTCCTTCAAGCTCCAGCAGAAAAATCCAATAGAACAAAACATTCGGAACTGTGATTGGAGCAATGTTTGCCACTGTAAGAACAATATTTCCCTAATCACAAACCAAGAAATAAATCAAATCATGTGCGAGAGCCAACTGTGGCTCTCTGTGGCGACTCCTGTCTTCTGGCATAGCATTTCTCCTGAAGTCTGCATGATCCTGAATCTGTTGTGCTTTAAGACCTCTTTTTCAGCAGGGTTTTTGATGACCCTATTTCCAGTATTGTGATATTTGTTTCTACTTTTGAGGGGTGGTACCCCAGTAGAAATTTGTATGTGCATGTTGGGGTTTTTTTTCCCCTCCCTATTGCTGTATAGGGATTTATTTTTAATTTATTTCTACTATATCATTGTATGCTGCCTAGAGTTGTTTTGGTGCCAATAAATCAATTAAAGAAATAAATCTGGCTACCCATTTACTGACAGTCATTTATAAAAAAAGAACTGAAAAAGTAGTTCTCTATTCATTGCTCAATCAGCAGGTCATTTGTACTAGACCAAGAGCTAATCAATGCACCTTTTAACTTTTTGCATTTGTGTAATACTTGTCATTATCTATATAACCTTTCATATCATGAATCCCCACTGAAGCCCCATTTGGCATACTGAAAAATGGCAGGCATGTTGCACTACAGGTGTGTTCCCTTTGCTCGAATTCTGAAAATAAAAGCTCTAAGCTGTATTGTTCCAGACCAATAGGCAGCTTTGGGGGCTAAAATACCATATACAGAAAAGCATTTGATCACTCCTCTAAAGTCATCATCCATCTAAATACCAGACCACACCATGCTTTCTGGCATCTCATAGCTAGCGCCTCTGTAATACAATACCTCTCTCTAGTTTACTCCTCTCTGATATTCCTAATTTGCTCTAACACTTGACTAAAGTGAGTGATGAGGCACCCAACCAGAGAAATGTGTTGGGGCAGAGTTGAGGTGTGGTTGAGTTATTTCCTTGGGAAAGTGGGGATAACAGTGGCCCCCATATTATTATCTCTACCTGACAACTAATCAAAACCAAGAGCTGCCTCAGAATTTTACTAAGTTGTCTTTTTCAAACAGGATGACCATCCAAAACTATTGGCAAGTGTGAGAACTTTGTCTCCACATTTTCTTATAGCCACAGTAAACTGAATGGCAGCTACCAAAGTAAGAATTAATCCATGGTTACAAGTATAAATTGTTCCAGATGGAATGCTGCTAAAGCGTTGTATATTTCTCCATCAGAATTCCAATAGCTGCTGTGTCTGGCTTTGGCTGATGATTGCATTCTTTCACAGATTGTCCAGATCTGAACCTATTGCCCAAGTCTTAATTATTTCTTCTTTGTATTTCTATAATATGTTCTATGTATACATGCTGAAGATGCCAGCTGATATACAAAAGGCTGCAAGCAGATTCTTTTCTGGTGGACATTTAATACATTCTGTTAAACTGGTCTTAAACCAGTCCAATATGTTGGCTTCCAAATTGTTTTTGTACAAATTTAAAACACTAGGTCTTTCCTGTATTATACTTTGCCAATACAAAGGCAAGGTTTAATGAGCTGTGAATGGCGGCAGTGGTGGAGATGAGGTCTTCCTACAGTCGCTAAGAATAGAAAATCCTTTTGAAAACCAATGAATGAGAAGCTTGAATGGCTGCAGATATTGCTGCCAAGGATGTCTTTGAAGATTTACCTCCCAATGACCTGGAAAGAGTAGACTTCATTCCTGCCGCTACTGAATTTTAACCCTTTTTGAGGTTCTCATTTTTTCTTTCCTCCTGTCCTGTTCTCTTTTCTTCTCATTTCCCACAAATTTTATCCCCCACCCCCACCCCTTTCCTTTGCTTCCCAGTGAAGCTAGTTGTCTCCTTTCTTGGAGTGAGGGTTCTGGCAGGGTATACACACACATGCATATCTGCATACACAAGGATCACATGCAGACACATTTACTGAGACAAGGAAATCTCTAGGACAAGTCAGGAAGCTGAGCATGGCACAGGATGTTTGTCTGTGATGATGATGATGATGATGATGATGATGATGCTTTTGTCTACTCTCCCAGTATTAAATTCAGGGTTATCTTCCTTTCCTAAATAGTTTGGGGTCAACATTTCTGTCATATGAGTCTGTCCCATAAGTTTTAGAGCTTCTTCGGAGTATCCCAGCATAATTTAGGCTGGAGGAAGTATGAGACATAGCCAGTTTTATGTAAGCACCCGAATTGTGAAACTTCCGGAGAAATATTTTCAGGTAGACCATGCAAATATTTATCTTCCATTTGGCTTTGAATTGTTTTTCAATGACTTTGCTGTTTTTCAACAGTTTAATGAAAAAGCATTTTAAAATTTGACTGTTTTGTATGTCTTATTTGGGAGCAGAGATAGGGCAGAAAAATAAGTAATCCCAAGCCAAAGATCATTCAGATCACATGGCACAAAGAGAAAAATAATACTAGTGCCTAGCCTAGTCTAGTTGTTACACTTTTGCTTACATTTTAGTACTCTCAGAGGAAAATATTAAGAAGTGTTTTGCAGCAGCTTGTGTCATTGCCATCATTACTGCACTGTTTACCATATAACAATTCCACAATTAGTGACCTAACTAAAAGTGCTTATTTTAACCCTTAATAACAGATAAAGTGTATTCTGCCCTCTAGTAATTTATAAAATTGGCCCTTATAATTCAGCATGAAACGCTTCATGCAGCCCTTAATAGTGAAACACATTGCCATTAGTTGCTGCTGCTGCTGCTGCTTTGATTGATTGATTGATTTATAACTCACATTTCTAAAGCTGCCCAATTTTTCAACAACTCTGGGCAGCTTTAGAATGATATAGTACATTCTATAAATTTACACAATAAATTATCACTTGTAACTCTATTCTAATTAATTCTAATTCTATTCACCAATTTATAACCTCCTTTCAGCCTCTAGATGATCATTAACATCATAAGAACTCTAGATGATTTTTTTCTCTCTCTTTTTCAATGTTTCTACAATATTAAGCCATTCTTCAAACCCTAAGCAAAAAAGGATATCTTTTCTTAACCAGACCAATTTCTGCTGGCAAAAGAACCTGTAGAAAACTCAGGACTTGTGCTAGTTGTGTATACTGAAGGCCAAAGAATGGAGTGCAAAAGCTGTAATTCCTAGCATTAGACCATAGAATCTTCAGGCAAAGAAGGGCAATGGAAATATATTCTGTTTCAATTTCCTAAAAATTCTGCTCAGAGTTGACCATCTAACAGTTGCTGGGGAGGCCATGGCTGTTGTATAGATTTGGCTAGTCACAACTTCTGGTGGGAACATGGCAGACTGAGCAGCTCTGACCACGGGCTTAGCGGGCACAACTGACAACATGGCAATTTTTTTCGAGCTCAGGCAGGTTTTCTTGAAGCCCAGAAATGTTCTCCGGACAAAGGAAAACACCTCGAATCACCCCATCTGTCTTCCAGATGGCTGCTTGCAGCCAGAAGATTGCAAACAGCATTTCACATTCTCCTGGTAAGAGCTAGCTGGGAGGCTGGGACGTCACCATTTTCCAAGCCACTCCGTAGCCTTAAAGGGACACTAAGACTGGCCACCCCATTTCTAAATCACTATATATATATATGTATGTATGTATGTATGTATGTATGTGTGTGTGTATGTATGTATGTATGTATGTATGTATATATATAGTATGTGTACCCTAAAAAAGCTTTCTACAACAAGGATAATCTGGTTCTCTTGGTATTTATCGTTATTTTTAGGATTACTTTTTTAAAAATGCTTTTTTAAGTTTTGTTTTCCTTTCATATATAAAGGAATATTGAGAGTAAACAATTGTCTTCCTGTTATAATTTTGGTATTAAATTTGAAGATATTAGCATTTTCCTACATGTTGAATCGGCTGGTTTAAACCTTCAGCTTTCTGTTTCTACTTTCCCTTGGGAACTGTCTGCTTATCTCACTTTCACTTTGTGTAAACATACTTCAGAATTTCCCCATATCTTCAACTTTCCCTGGTTAAGTTCCTAGAGGTGCCATAATCTACTGCATCAGGCATGGAGAATTTTACACCGATTTTTTCTGACCTCCATCGAGATTTTAAACAGAACTTTTCTAACTCCTATCAAGTTTTTATACAAGACATTCAGGATATTCTGGAAAATATGAGCTCTAAAATGTGTCATCTGGTTGGGGATGTAGTGGATGAAATTGAGGGATTCATCCTCAGTGGAATTGTTTCTCCTAAGAATGAGATTGGGATTTCTGTTGAGATGCTGGATGAAGATTGGATAGTGGAGTTGGAAAAATTTAATGGAGAGAGGGATCTGCAAGCAATAAGTAAAACTGACTTTTTGGTGAAATGCCATGAAAAAGAAAGGGTCATTATGTATGGGAGGTTTTCTGAAGAGAACTTGTAATTTCTGAGGGGAGCAGTTGGGTTGTTTGATTTTTTTTAAGAGAAAAGCTCTGTGTACATTGTGTGGATATGTAATGCTTTTATTTTGAAATAGGATAAGGGTTAAAGAATGTTTATCTGGATTGCTTTTAGGGTTTGACTGATGTTATTTGTTTTTAAGGATATGGATTAAGATTATTAGGGTATAAAAATATTTATTTGGATAGTTTTAAGAATTTGATTTAATGTCATTGTTTCAAATTCCTTTTCTTTTTTGAGTTTATTAAGATTAAGATTATTAAAACTGTTGTATTATTTAGTATAATGGCAGACAATTTATGTGCTTTTTAGCTTGATTTTTATTATAGTAGACAGAAATGTATAGAATAGTAGTAGGAAGGGAATAATCAAATAAGTGTTATTTGGGGGGAAGTTGTTTAGGAGGTTTATATGATTTTTTATTATTATTTTAATATAAGGGGGGGGAGTAACTATACTTAGTGATTTTTATAATGTGGTAAAGGGGAATGATTTATAGAAATAATGTGATTTTGGTTTAATATAGAGTAAGAGATTGATCATGGAAAATTTTTGTATATCCTTGCTGTTAAAAGTCGGAAGTCACATCTCTTTGTAATGTTGGAAAAAAAATTTCTTTTGAGTTTTCACACCTTTTTAGTTTTTCTTCTCTTTTTTGTAGCTTTTTGTTTTTTTGTAGCTTTTATCTTTCTTTTCAAACTTAACAAATTTCATAATAAAAAAAAAGATGTGACTACTGACCAAATGTTGAAGCAACTCACTCCTGTTTGTGTGTGTATGTCTGTGTGTGTGTGTGTTCTCTGGCACAAAATGAAAACAGAGAGATGGCAAGCAGAGTGGCACAAAGAAATAAAAAGTGAATTTGAAAACAAAGGCAGAAAAAAAGAGAGAAATCAAATACAGAGAGGGGGTGGAGTGATTGAGGAAGAGGGCTACCAGATGTGGACTGCAAAAGTCCCAAGAGCATTAGGTGGCAGCAAAGAGGTATGGGAAACAATGGTTCTGGTCCGCCATCTAGTGGTCATAGAGTTTGTGCAGCCCAAAGCCTTAGCAAGAAGAGTGTTAAGAGAGAGAGAAAGAAGACAAAAAGAAGAGGAAAGCACATAGCAGAAAAACACGCCTACATTATCTATTCCACACAACAGGCACTCTGCAAAACAGACAGGGCTGTGCCTATTAAAATATTTTAAGTTGAAGAAAAATCTGAGAAGTAACACTAAAATGAAAATGTGCGTATCTAACGTTAAATATACTGAAGATATCATTACATATTTTGTGTATCCTTCTTGTGACTTATTCCTTGCAACCTACTGAAGAACATAGGTGCAGGAAATACCTTTATAACCCTAAACACTGGATTATTACCACAACAAGCAGGAGGCCTATAAGCTAAATGTGCCTTCAAGGGTCTAAATGTGGCCCTTTATAAATGAAGGCAATGGGGGAAGAGACAATGAGGAAAGGTATAGAGAGGAGAGAAAGGAGAAGTGGGAAAAGGTGACTGGAAAAAGACAAGGAAAAAAAGAAGGAGGAAGAGGGAAGTGAAAGAAAAACAAAGTTGGAAAGAAAAAGAAAAAGGGAGAATGTTCAGCTTGCTTGAACAGAGGGGAAACCATTCACAACCCCTCAGTTCCCCAAATGACTAAAGAGTGGATGAAATCCTTCTAAACCAAGGATCCTTTTTCTCCAAGAATCCTCGACAGAGAGTTGACTAATCGCCCCTTAAGCCTATGAAACAACAGATCATGATTTGCTCTGGCAACAGGGACTAGTTTACCTGATGTACTGGGAGCATAGCATCACTGTGACTTTACAGTGTTTCATTTGTACATAGGATATTATTATATTACACCATTATAATCCTCTGTTCTGAAATCTTTTCTGTTTGCTATGATGTATTTTATCAACAAGAGGCTTAAATTTCACACTTGAGAGAAAGCAGAACGGCATGACTTCATTTGGTGGGTTATGTTTTATTCTACAGGAGATCATCAAAGTGTTGAATGATGCATTATGAAAATATCAATCAAGAGAGCCCCATCTCATGTAAACAGGAGGCAAAACTATATACATTATGTCACAAATTAAATTAAGTGTTTATTTGGATAACTTTTTTTCTGTTTAATAAACCTAATTGGGATTCTCTAATGTGATTTCCTAATATGTTACATTATTGCTGAGATTGCATTTTGACCTTCAAATTTCTTTCATAATGCAATGCTTTAATATTAAATCTGTAATGCTCAAGAGTGAACAAATTAAAAATCAAAACCTCAATGCACTTGACACAGATTAATATTCTTCAACAGCCAAATTACAGGTAATGTTAAATCAAATGTTTGTCACTGAATATGTATATACCTAGTTAGTGAAAGTCATTTTAATATGAATGGTACAAATAAAGTAGATCTCATAGTCTGATCATTTGCAATCTAATCTAAAGTCTGACCATTTTTGAAGGGGAAAGACCCAGAACAATCAATCAGGTAAAAATCTAACCAATTTCCTGAATGATGAATTTATCTAAAAAATCTTAGCCTGCTCCACAGCACAGAAAGCATTACAAAACTAAGCACATAATTTCAGTTGGACAATTAAGAGTATTTAATACAGTCCCACTTTAAGGCCATTTCAGACTCAATAATTCCATGGTGACTTTCAGTAATCAGACTCAGTGATAAAGAATGTAAAGGACTAATCAAGGTTGCTTATTTTTATACAAACCAATGTCATCATTATATAAGGTAAGGCATCCTGTATTACCTAACTGATGTAGAATATTTAGTTTTATGTCAACTGATGATGAACCTGAACATCTCTGCCAGAATACCTTCTTGCCACATCAGTTTATTATCCCCACAATAATCACAATAACAAGAAGGTGATTTGGTTCTTTTTAGTTTATTTTTCTGCTACCATGCACAAAATACAAGAACTTCAGTGCCTACACCTCTGTACTTGGTAAAGCTATTTGTACAACAAAAATAAAAAAATTCAAAATATAAAACAGAGAGACATTTAAATAAAAGACGATTGTGCTTTCTTTCAGATACTTTTTATTTCAGTTTCAGTTTCTACTGATTATGATCTGGTGCCATAATATTTCTTTGTTATATGCTAAAATTAGGTCTCTTCTTAATTTCCTATTTTAATGAATATCCAAATAAAAGAGGTCAGGATAGTCAGCTGCTATACATACAGTTGTATGCAAATGTTCGGGTAAAACTGGTAAATTGTATGTTTTAGTGAACCCCTAAGTGAACATCAGCCATAGTACAAAACTAAACATCACATGAGCTTGGTTGTTTGCTTGTAGACATTTCATTACCCAACTAGGTAACATTATCAGTGCTCTGAGCTTGGCAAACAACCAAACTCAGAAAGCACCAAGAACTCCACAATTCAACCCTGAGCTACAGATCTTCCCTTCTATTATAAATAACAGCTTCAAAATACTGTATTTCCTGTATCCATGTAAGAATCCCTCTGGTCTTAGTTTTGGATTCTTCTAGCTCATAAATTGAGGTCTCTTTGGACACATTGCATATTTGATATCTCATATCTGATATCTGATCTCTCCCCACAGATTTTCAATAATATTCAAGACTAAGGACTATGAAGGCCTTTCCAAAATGTTTATCTTCCATTTCTGTAAGTATTTCATTGCAAATTTGAATGGGGGTTTGGATTGTTGTCATGCTGAAATATCTCATCTATTTTCAGCTTCAGTTTTTTCATTGAGCATGGGACCTTGGGATATTAGCTTCTCAGATATGTTGATATTTGGCTGAATCCTTTCTTCCTTCCACGCACATAATATTCCTGGGCCACTGGCTGCCACACAACTGCAAACATAATAGAGTCCTCTGAGATTAATGGTCAGCAAGATGTTCTTTTGCACAAATGTTTCACCTGTTTTTCTCCAAAAGTATTTTGTGTTGTGGTGGCCAAATAGTTCTCTTTTTGTTTCATCAGTCCAGGATACTTTGTTCCAGAGCATTTAAAGTTTGTCAAGATTTTGTTTCCATTCAGCCTTCAGTATCAGTAAGTAGACTTTGAAGAAGCAGAATAAGAAAAGATTGATGCTTTTGAACTTTGGCATTGGAGAAGACTTCTGAGAATACCAGGGACAGTCAAGAAAACAAACCAATGGACCAAATCAACCCAGAGTTTTCACTCCAGGCACAAATGACCAGACTCGAATTATCCTACTTTGGACACATTATGTGAAGACCCAGCATTCTGGAGAAGGCTCTAATACTAGGAAATGTGGAAGGAAAGAGAAGTGGATGAGCAGCAGCAAGGTGGATGGACTCAGTTACAGTGGCAATGAGGGCACCATTGGAAGACCTTAAAGACCAGGTTAGGGGCAGATTGACATGGAGAAAATCTATGTGGTCTCTAAGAGTTGACACAGACTTGATGGCACATAATTATCGATCGTCAGACAAAATGATGTCATGTGTAAACGATAATAATAAAAATGCATAATACCAAATAAGTTAAACCAGTAATCTGATTCTGTATGCTCATATAATTATACATTCATAATTTGTTTCTTCTGTAACTGTAATGATTGCCTAATCTGACATACTCAGTCTCACAAGGGGATTTTTTATGAAAACTGATTTATTGAAAGAATAGTATGCAAATATGAAGAAAGCTGAGAATGAGCAAAAGCGCGCCAAATACAAACTAAAAACCCTCACTTCCAAAACCAGCCCCGCCCTCCTCCCTCCTAGCAATCCTAGCAACCACCCCCTCCCAGGTATTAGCAACCGTTACCCACATCGGCCTGAGAAAGTAACCTTGAGCAGAGTCAATAACCCAAACATACATTCCACAGTTGCAGTAAGAAGATTACAGCCTGGCACGGCTGGAAATTTCCAACCCGCAAACACGGGCTAGAAAAGTGACATGCGAAACGTTACGATGTATACAGAACATTGAAACGATGAACATGACAGTAACTGTTTAAATCACAGCCAGGGAATAAAGAGAGCAGCTCCCAGTGTGGGAAGCCAATTGAATGAGTCAACTGTATGCCACTGTACAATGTCAGAAGATAGGGAAGTCCTATTATGTTGCCTAGGCAATGGTGACAACCCCAACCTTCTTGTACAATAAGGGGATAACTAGGAGTCTGTCTGGAAAATATGAAACATCTTCCAACCAGCATAACAGGTTGCCCTATGTTTTAATAACTTGCCTTAAAACTAAGATTAAAAATTCAATATAATAAAATGACCTAATAATTAAACAAAAATTTAAAGTTCAATCTATTTAAATATTAACCTTTAAGATTTTGTAAAATGCAAGCTTAAAAGTTTTAACTTGTCATTGAAATAAGTGCAGATTTGGTACCAGGCATACATCTTGAGAGAGGGATTCTCAAAATGGCGTTTTTCCATGGCCAATAAAATTAACTTCTCTTAAAGAAGGAACAAAAAGATTGTCTCTTCAGATCATCCTCATGCATGAACAGGCTTAGCATGCAAGGAATGATCCTGTAGATACTGGGATCCAAAACCACTTAAACATTCCAGCAATAGGTACTTGAAATGGACTTGGATGTGAACAGGCAATCAACTGAACTCCTTCAGAACTGATATAAGACATTAGATAAACCAGTCAGAATTCTCACACTTAACTTCTGTTCTGACAATTCCAACCATTTTCAAGGGCAGCCCCAACTCTGAGACATTATTGTAATATAATCCAAAGGTTACTGATGAGCAACTATGCCTACTCAGAAAAGGATAAACTAGAAATGCTTGTCCCAAGTTATTGAAGCTACATGGACCACAAAAACAGTGTGAGATTCAATGCTCCTTAGTTGTGCACCTGAGCATGAGAGAGCCCTCTTGGATTAGACCAGAAGTCTGTCTTGTCTAGCATTCTGTGTTATACTGTGTTTGACCAGATACATCTAGGAAAACACTAGGATAATGACTCTATTTCACAATGGCTTCCAAGGAACTGGTATTGACTTATGCTGCCTAACAGCCAGAAAATAGCATACATTATGTATTATACTGCTTTACAGTTCTATATTTTTATAATATAAAAAGCATCCACCCAATAGTTCAGCATCTCCACCACTTTTCCTGAATTTGATAACAAAGAGAAATACAGTAAAAAAAACAGTTAGGGACATATTTCTGGTCTGATTTTTAATTGAAAATCTTCAGAATTTTTTTAGGGGTGAAGGTTCTACCTGTATGCTTCCCTAGACATCTGATAGTATGTCTTCTTTTTTAACGTTTGTTAATGTAAAATTTTTTTTTTTAATATTTAAAAACCCTAGCCAGCTTACAGAAGCATCAGACTCTGAAGAATAGAGGCTTCTTGGCCAATGTTTCCTTTGATGGTCATGTGTCCACAGAGCATTAAATTCCACCCAGGATCCAGGGGAAGTAAAAATACTTAAATTCATTTCTACTAGGATTTCAGGGCTAATTAATTTTGATCCCTAATCATCTTTGATCCCTGTCCAGAGCTATTCTATTTCAACAGTGTAAAACAATAATGTGTTTGTGGAGTCTTCCAGCTTGAAGAATTAACGAAACGAGGAGGACTGGATCTATCCTAATGTCTTCCAATTAAGGCTTTAAAGTTAGAGCTGATATTCTATATAATTCTCCATAATCATGATAATATTTGTTATATTTAGTTTATCAAAAACTTTTTAAAAAGTCATCCTGCACGCTGTAAACATGGTTTATTATTGCTACCAAACAGATAATACAGGATATCTCCTTTGCATTCATAGCATAAGTTATTCTACATTTGCAGTTTTTCTTTTTCTTTTTTTAATGAGAGGTTCAGAGCAAACACAACCCTTGTAATGTTTCATTTCATGCCACATTGGATTTTAAACTTGCTACCCAAAGACTAGCAGCCAGTTAGTCCTCTGTATGTTTCAGATGCCCTCCTACAATGTTCTCAAGTGTACAATTAGACATGAAGGAGTTACTGGGGACAATGAAAATCAGAATTTTAAAATTATTTGAGGAATAGAAACACATATGTGAGCTCAACAATGTCAGCTGGAGATAAGTTTAAAAACCAGGCAGATAAAACATAGGACTGGCAATAAAATTTCAATATCTAACACAATGCAAAAGAAAAAACTTTAAAAAATTAAATTTACAATGTATGGCAACTCGGGAATGGAAAATAAAGGAGCTGGATTTTCCCCATTTCAATTTGTTTCATACTGGACTGCCTTTAAAGAATATTGTAGGCTTCTTATGGTATTTCCTGAAGTTCAGTTTTATATCCCAAGCTTATAATCATTTAGTTAAAACTTTCTAAAAAAAAAAAATCCCTCAAATACTCTTAGGCTGAAGACCTATACATATATATTGTTTTACTAATAGAACTTACTGAGTAGACATGTATAGGATGTTCTATTCATTTTGTAATTATTTTTTTAAAGTCTAGATAAAATTACCTATTTGATGGTGGTCATAAAAACAAGCATGGCTTACTTGGACTAAAAGGTTCACATATATTTTTATGTAGCACATTTTGGTGCAAGTAACACATTGCTTAGATCTATGTATTTATTATTTGCATATGGAATAATTAATACATAAATGCGAGCTGTATCTTTGGATTGTGGATGAAAATAAAACAGTTGGAAGAGTACAACAGGTACAGCAACTTAGGCAATGAAAACACTTGACAGCAGCAATGTGCCCCAGTCAAGAAAATAGAAATTATCCCAATTTCTGATTTTCCTTTTGGTATACTTGATGACCAACACACAATACACAATTCAGTGTATTTAATCTGGATAATTTATTAGGAATTCCAATTCCCAAATAGATTATTACTTTTAAAATTTTAAGTATATCAATCTTAGACATTATTACCTGTCTAGTTTTTGAAACCACAGTACATTAAAAGAAACTCAGATTCCGAATAACTGATTGAAAAGTCTGATGCCTTTTAAAAAGACAGTATATTTTCTTGAGTTATTGGCATTGTTTGTTAAGTTTCTGAAAGGATTAAGGGTACAACATCTACAAAAAGACTATTAAAGACTCCCCATTAATCTCTAAATGTTTGATAAACTGCGCTAAAGGTTTCATCACTAATATAAACAATAATGATGAAAGGAGGCAATCCTGCTTAATACCTCTGTTTATTATAAAATATTATGAATTGTAGAGGTTTGTGCAAATAGAAGCATGGAATTTACTATAGAATTGCGGTACACAATTAACAAATTTTCTCTCATTTGATAATTTTCAGTTAATTTTGACAGATAAGGCCACTGAAGTTGGGCAAGTACTTTAGAAATATCTAGGGTTAAAATAGCAGAACCCATCTCATAAAAGTACAATTTAAAATTTGACTAATGGGATCTATACTTTGTTTACCTTTAATAAATCCAAATTGATACAGGTTAATATAATTAGCAAGAAAATTATTTAGCCTTCAGCCAGGCAAGCTGTAAAAAATTGCAACTGATCAATAAAATTCAACAAATTCTCTTATTTTTGTTTATCTTTGGCACTGTAATGAAACAAATGATACCAACTTGTTACATTGTAATGAAAAAATGTATGATCAAAAACAAAGATGGCAAGGACCTAAGAGAAGAAGAAGAGATCAAGAAAAGGTGGCAAGAATATACAGAAGACCTGTATAGGAAGGATAACGATATCAGGGATAGCTTTGACGGTGTGGTCAGTGAGCTAGAGCCAGACATCCTGAAGAGTGAGGTTGAATGAGCCTTAAGAAGCATTGCTAATAACAAGGCAGCAGGAGACGACGGCATCCCAGCTGAACTGTTCAAAATCTTGCAAGATGATGCTGTCAAGGTAATGCATGCTATATGCCAGCAAATTTGGAAAACACAAGAATGGCCATCAGATTGGAAAAAAATCAACTTATATCCCCATACCAAAAAAGGGAAACACTAAAGAATGTTCAAACTATCGAACAGTGGCACTCATTTCACATGCCAGTAAGGTAATGCTCAAGATCCTGCAAGGCAGACTTCAGCAATTCATGGAGCGAGAATTGCCAGATGTACAAGCTGGGTTTAGAAAAGGCAGAGGAACTCAGGACCAAATTGCCAATATCCGATGGATAATGGAAAAAGTCAGGGAGTTTCAGAAAAACATCTATTTCTGTTTTATTGACTATTCTAAAGCCTTTGACTGTGTGGAACATAACAAATTGTGGCAAGTTCTTAGCGGTATGGGGATACCAAGTCATCTTGTCTGCCTCCTGAAGAATCTGTATAACGACCAAGTAGCAACAGTAAGAACAGACCACGGAACAACGAACTGGTTTAAGATTGGGAAAGGCGTACGGCAGGGCTATATACTCTCACCTTACCTATTCAACTTGTATGCAGACAACATCATGTGACTTGCTGGGCTTGAGGAATCCAAGGCTGGAGTTAAAATCACTGGAAGAAACATTAACAATCTCAGATATGCAGATGATACCACTTTGATGGCTGAAACCGAAGAGGAACTGAGGAGCCTTATGATGAAGGTGAAAGAAGAAAGTGCAAAAGCTGGCTTGCAACTAAACCTCAAAAAAACCAAGATTATGGCAACCACCTTGATTGATAACTGGCAAATAGAGGGAGAAAATGTAGAAGCAGTGAAGGACTTCGTATTTCTAGGTGCGAAGATTACCGCAGATGCTGACTGCAGTCAGGAAATGAGAAGACGCTTAATCCTTGGGAGAAGAGCAATGACAAATCTCAATAAAATAGTTAAGAGCAGAGACATCACACTGACAACAAAGGTCCACATAGTTAAAGCAATGGTGTTCCCCGTAGTAACATATGGCTGCAAGAGCTGGACCATAAGGAAGGCTGAGAGAAGGAAGATCGATGCTTTGGAACTGTGGTGTTGGAGGAAAATTCTGAGAGTGTCTTGGACTGCAAGAAGATCAAACCAGTCCATCCTCCAGGAAATAAAGCCAGACTGCTCACTTGAGGGAAGGATATTAAAGGCCAAACTGAAATACTTTGGCCACATAATGAGAAGACAGGACACCCTGGAGAAGATGCTGATGCTAAGGAGAGAGGAGGGCAAAAGGAAGAGGGGCCGACCAAGGGCAAGGTGGATGGGTGATATTCTAGAGGTGACGGACTCGTCCCTGGGGGAGCTGGGGGTGTCGACGACCGACAGGAAGCTCTGTCGTGGGTTGGTCCATGAAGTCACGAAGAGTCGGAAGTGGATAAACGAATAAACGACAACAACAATGAAAAAATGAATCAGAAATGTAGTTACCCAATTTTTTGAGAATATAAATTAAGAACTATAATTTAAGGAAAAAATATAAACACTTGCAGTGATACCATCAATTCCCAGGTATTTATTCATTTTCAAATCTTTGCTTGTTTTATTTCTTTTTTTAGAGAATGGCTGGTTAAGACTCTTTCTATAAGCTTCTAATAATGGAGTAATTTTAACTGAGTTTAAAAATGTGTCTATGTTGTTTAGACCTGCTTAGTTTAAAGAATTTAGCATCATACTGCACAGGTTGTTGATTTCTTTAACTTCAACAAGATTTTCCCCTTTACTGCTTTCAAGTTAATTGATTTTAAACTGTGAGGCTGTCTTTTGTAAGATGGCAAAAACTACATGCAAAGGATTTCTTTCAACACGGGATATAGTAGAATAGATTGGATATCCCCTACTTCAAGATTATTATGAAACTGCATAGTTGAGAAATACCATGGGAATAGCAGCCAATACAGAATCTAACTTATAGTTCTGTTTGGAATTTCATGGTGAATGTGAAAGATGGATTAAAAGTTTACTATTTTGTATTAATTTTATTGAAGAGATTATCACTTGTACTTCCAGCCCATATTAACTGTAGATTATCATGTCTATGTGAAAATATTTGGAGGATATCATGCGGCAAAGGACAATTGGGTTAAAATGAGAGCTACGTATTCCTTTCCACAAATTCGGACTTACCTGGTTTCATTTATGCGGTTACGTTCTTCTCCACACAACCGAATATTCAAGCTTATCAAAAAGCAACTTACCACATTTGAAAGTAATTGTGATGGTAAGTGTGGTAAGCGACTTACCACACTTGCCATAGGTCAACTAAAGGTTTAATATTTAACCACTGTGCAATTCTATTGGAGCATCAAATCATGTCATTGGGTGGACTCTAAACAGGGAAAATCATATATATTTAACTTCTGTGCTATTCCATTAGAGCACAAAATCATTCATTTTGTGGATTGTAAACAGGGAAATTTATATATAAACTATCACTGATGAAAAGTATTTGAATAGGGTTTGGATTTCCAAGCTCATGTTTTCATCCTCTGCCTAAGTAGAGAAAAAACATATTAAAATAGTCTAAAGATTATTTTAAGAGTATTACTGTAGTAATATTGGCCTGTATAATCAAAAATAACTCTGTGAAATAAACATAGTGAGAAAGTGACATATATTCATCTATAATGGATGTCCCCAAGGTTTGGAATTTTTTAGGCTTTACAGAATTAGGAAAATAGTGAGAAACAAAAATGGGAAGCATGGAATTTTATTCTTATATGAATGGTACAATATGCTTTGGTATATATTGACAACTGGGACATTTATTTATTTGTTACATGTTTGGACCACCTAAACCCTGTGTGTGTGTGTGTGTGTGTGTGAGTGATATGGTAATATTTTTCATTACCCAAAGCGACTATGGTAAAGAATTGACTGCTTGCTATATTCAGAAATATACATGGCATTTATAAAAACTCTAGAGACACTAGGCAGTGGTCTGGACTGGTAAGGTCTTTCACACTATGTAATTTAGGAAATTAGGAAATAATAATGCATGAATATCTATGTATCTGTAAAATCATGTTATGTCATTTAGTTTTTTAAAATAATTAAAATTAACAGAGTAAATATCAGCAATATACTATATATAAAATAGAGATGGAAGATATTATTCCTTTATATCACATCAGGAATTTGAAGTGTTCCATCATAATAGTTGTAATAGTTGTCTACGTTATTAACTAATCGTAGGCCCATTCCTGATTCTGCTGAAATCAGGCAAAAATAAAAGTCCTCCTGTAACTTGCTGAGCTTCACCCTCCATTTCATACAATTGGATATGTAGGGGAAGGAGTTCTGTTGTTTTAAAACTTTTTTTTTAAAATTTTACATCTTTTAAGACTTCCCACCTCAGAAAGGCAGGAAACCATACTGCTGATTTTCATAAATCATGCTATTGAAATTTGGCACCGCAGTGGGAGGGAGAGGTACTCTGAAGGAGGCAAAAATGAAAGGGATTTCGGACCAGCAGGGCTCTACAATCTCAGATTGTCCCCCCACCCTTAAGCCCTGTGGAACATTTGGTTCTTTTTCTAATTATTGCTTTCTATGAACTGAATTTCTTGATACCTGAATTTTTACTAATACAGTATCTTCAGCAAATCCGAGCAGATTAACACTCCAGCTTAGTTTAATGTAAAAAACACATAAAATATGTATCCATGAAAATACATCCCTCCATCTGTGATACAGTTTCTACATGGAGACCAAGGGTTCCTAAA
Source organism: Candoia aspera (assembly GCF_035149785.1). Classification (NCBI taxonomy): domain Eukaryota; kingdom Metazoa; phylum Chordata; class Lepidosauria; order Squamata; family Candoiidae; genus Candoia; species Candoia aspera. Next base: position 230,427,967 of record NC_086154.1, read on the forward strand.
CTAAACTACAATTCACCGATTAATGCATAAAATATTTATTCTGTTTCATATCTTATGTTGAAGCAACTGCTTGCCCAGCTGTCTCTAATACATTATCCCTGTCAGTAGAACAAATGGTGTAAGTCAAAAGTTTTTCCATGCCTCTCTGTCATTATGCATATTTATATAACTGGGTGGGGGACTTTATGGCTATTATCTTTCCAGAGCTATACATTATACCCTATATCAGATCTGATCTGTGAGTTCCTAGCCATATCAATCATATTTATTGCACAGCAGATCTTTCTGAGAATTTGCATTTATCTTTAAACATTAGGGGATTCTTTTGTATGGTAGGAGGACATTATATGCTTTCCTCATGAGTAAATTGTAATATTTAAATCAGAAGAAGTGAACATAGCTACAAATCTATCTTCAGCACAGACGATAGCTTGGTTTCCTTTCTAGACTAGACACAGTAAAACTGAAGAATACATTGACTGGGAATTAGCAGTTCAAAATACAAAGAACCCTTGGTTGAATAAAGAAAAAAGAAAATTCTCATTTTCCTGAAGTCTCCCTCTCCCTAAACCAGGATTTCCTCCTTCCTTAATACTGTTGTCCAAGCAATTTTTCATTTACATATTTTAAAAAGTTTTAAATCATAATGGGGAACTATATTTTTTTAAGTTTTACATTACATTAATCATTGCAAAATTATTTGCTTGACAATCAACTATTCTTTTCTGTGAAATAAGACCACATGTATGAAGGGTGAAGGGAGACCATAATATTCCGTTTGGACCTAATTTGGAACATTGGAAAATAACCCAGTTGGTTTTGGATTGATCTGCTTGATTGTGCTTGAAAGTTAATCTGAAGTGAGAGTCAGAAATGAGTAGATCTGTATCTCTTACTGACCAAGAAGGAATCCTCACATGACTATTTTTTTTTAATGGAAACATAGCCTATAAAATTAGGGTCAAAATAATAGCAGCAATAAATGAAACCTAATTTCAGGAATCTAGAGGCAAGGTAAATGGTAAATAGATTGGGATATAAAAGACTAGGAAGTTGAAATAGGAACTGGTAGGAAGAAGTGAGGATAATTAAACAGAAAACCAACCATAGCACAAATAATTGCCCCTTCACTGACTCTTCCAAAACTCTATAAACTGCTTATATGCCTTAAAACACGGGACACATAATACAAAGCTTGAGTGGAAAATGTATAGGACATCCTAGCACTCTATAAAACCCAGAGAACTGCTTGGATTACATCCATCATCTATTTTTCATCTCACTGCATATTTGGCAAGTGGTTTGACAAGTGATAGCTTGAAATCATTCCCAAGCAGCACAAGGAATGTATCCAAAAGTAGATGATGGCACCAAGGTCATAAAAGAATTATTTGAAACGGAAGCATCCAACACTTTCATCAAAACGACAAAAGTTGTGATACAAGCTCTACAGTTTTCATACAGGTATATGATATCATGACCCACATACAAAAAGTAAGTGATTGCACAGTGCTGGCACAATGCTGCTTTCATCACTTGCCCCCATGCAACCTCCCCTGCAGACACTTCTGCTCTTAAGGAGTTGTGTTCAGAATGTAAGCAAGACTATAGATGGGACTAGATTTGTAACAGTTTTGAGTCTCACACTTGCATATATTCTTAAATGTCTGTGCTGTTTTACTCCATGGGATTCCGGTCCATCCCACATGCTGAGAATCTCTTCACAGTATGCTAGAAGAGTTTCATCTGTCATCCAATTTCTTAGCATGTTCTTGAATGCAGTTCATTTTTTGTTTGCCTCATCAGATTTCTGCTTGACTATAACAACAGTCTTGCATTTTTTTGATTAGGCTTTGTTTATCTTCATAATTCAGTACAAGGCTCCTGTTCAGCAAAAGTTCATTTGAAAGTTCATGTCATTGGTTCTTTGTTCCAGCTGGTGCAGGATGGGTTCCTGGACGCCATGCCTATCCCTTTTAAATGCCCCAAGACTTCAGATCTCAGCAGATGTCAAAGGATGTAACAGCTGTGTTTCCCAGCCCCAATTCTGATTAGAAGCTTTTCTTGATATTCTTTCTGTTTCAATTGTGGGGTAAAAATTAACTCCTGCTAGTCACAGTAGGCAGGGAAGAAGCAAAGGTTAAATAGTCATAAGGACAAAAGGAATGACAAGAGGCTAGGTTTAAAGATCTTGTTCAAGGCAAAAATCACAGTATCTAAGCAGAGACTTGCAACCCTAACATAAGGACACATTTTAACATTTAGCATCAACATGTTATACTATACAGACCTGGACTAAAAAATATATTGATATCCAAAGCCAGATCAGCTATAAAATTTACTGCTTCCTCTCATAATAGCTTATTCCCATCTATAGGAAACTCACAAAGAATGGCTTGACACATAAAAACACTGTTTCTTTCTTTTTTGTTCATGGGAATAATAATCTAAATTTCATAGCTGGGTAATATCTTTATCAGGACCAACCAAAATCACACAAGCCCTTGAGTTCATGGATACATTGTTACAAGAAGGAGAGGGCAGGAAAGGAACAAACATCTCCAAAACTTAGGCCAGATGTCCTAAGTCAATCTTAGGATGGAGATTGTACACAGGAAATTGTCAACACAATGGTTATAGGAACAATAGTGCCTTAGTACTAATAGATGTTGCCCACTGACCTACAAGTTTGTTTTTTAAAAATAAACAATTGAAAATTAAAATGACCAAAATATCATGAGGTAGCTAAACATCTTAAGATCCTCCCTTTGCCACTGCCTGAAAATGTGCCCAATATGGGCTATTGTCTCACTTCCTGTGTTATAACTGTAGTATGGATTAGTTTTCCAAGAAAAATCAGTATTTGATCCAAAGGCACTGTGCAGAGAAGCTGAACTGACTTGCAAATGTCAATGTTCCCTTTCTTAAACTTATCAAGCCTTACCCTTAATACTTATGGACAAATTCCCTTCCTCTTGGAAGAAACCATACATATATATGTTTATTTCTTGTTAAAAACCTGTTCTTCTGAATATCTAAGAAGGTTTTGCTCAATGCTTGAGGGTAATGCCAAAACTGGCATTATCCTCAAGCATTGAGTTTTCTCAAATTTCCTGTATTTTATAGATATTGTTACACATGTTATTAACTATTTTTATTCAATAGTATTTTATGCTAAGTATATTTGTCTTTGTACATAAACAAATTAAATTTATCAATCGTTGAAAGTATTATTAAAAATAAAGTAAGCAAACACATAGAAGAATGGGCCTTGCTGAAAAGGAGCCAACATGACTTATGCGAAGGAAAGTCATGTCTCACTAAATGTCTAAACCCTTTTAGGATTTCTGAAAGCCTGCATTCAAGGGTGAATGAAAGCACTGAAAATACTACTAGTAGTGTTACGGGTCTGGAACTGCAAATAAATAATGTGATTTAAACTACTGATATGGCACTATAGCTCCCATAACTGTACACAAATCTGTGATGAAATCACACTTGGATGACTGTTTACAGTCCCAGTCTCTGCACCTAAAGTAGTATTATAGAGCTAGAAATGATTCTCCTAAAAAAAAAAAAAGCAACTGAATTGATTAGGGGATTTTAGCAATTGGAGGGTGAGGGAAGACATGATAGAGATGTTTAAAATCAAGCATGGCATAGATTACTTGGAGAGAGAAAGAGAGAGAGAGAGAATTTTTTCCTTATTTCATAATGTTAGAATTTGAAGTCATCTACTGATATTAAATACAGTACTGACAGAAAGAAATACCTCTTTACACAGAACATAGTTAATATCTAGGATTTGTTGCCTGAATCATGATAATATCAGCCAGTTTGGAGAATTTTAGAAGGTGGGTGGAGAGGTTAATAGAAGATCAGGCTATCCAGAGCTATTTATACTGAGAGATATTTATCATCTCCTGAATCATAGGCATCATGTCTTAAATACTGACTGCTGCAAATTGACAGTGGAAATGGGAGGTCACCTTCCAGTGCAGGCTTGTAAGCTTCCCAGATGTATCCAGTTAGCCACTGTGTGACACAAAACACTGGACTAGCTGGCTTATGGCATGATCCAGTTGGATTGCTTTTATATCCTTTAATTTGATTTAAATCTGATTTTTAAAATGAGTATATAAGGTTCTGTGGAGTCCTTGGTGCTCTCTGAGCTTGGTTGTTTGCTTGCAAACATTTCATTACCCAACTAGGTAACATTAGCAGTGCCATTAGTTCTTCAGAGACAGAAGGAGACAGAATTGTATAATCTTGTAGCTTCTTGGGTGAAAAATGCATGCCAAATTTCATGTAGGAAATTTTCAAAGTTATTCAGAAGAAAAGATGAGCTCCCTTCCTAATATAGTATACTGATTTTATGAAGGGACATGACCACCCAAAATAAATGAGGAGAGTGCAGTAAGTCATAGTAGAAGAAACCATATTTACCTTCATAAGACTGAGACTGGGCTGGTCCCTGCTCATTTGATCAGAAGGAAAACTCTTATTTGAAAGGACACCTGCCATTTTCTCTATCAACCCATCCTTTCTCCCCTCCCCATAATGGTACTATTGTTTGCAGTGGCCCAAAGCTCAAGATATACAGATGGACTGGAGGTTTTAGAGAAACCAATTAAGATTGAAGCCAATTTTGGCTATCCCACTTTACTCCCGAAGATCTGAAAAATTATCCAGAATATCCACTCATTTTGTTTGGAATTTTGAGTTTGTTCACATTAAATACACACTTCAAATTTGGGTACAGAAATGTTTACCTGCTTACATGCTTTCCATTTTCATCTGTCTGCTTTAAACAATACGGGAAGTGATGAATCTTTTGCCCAGCAGCGTGGAATGTGGCTTGTTTGGTAAGAGGGCACAGGTACCAATAGTAACTGCAAATAAGATATGTGAAAAATTTGCTTCAGCCAGATGGAGAAAAATGGCTACAGTTTTCCTGGTTACAGCTAATATGAAGTCTGGGTACAGTATAGGGTCCAAATTCAAATTCCATGTCAACTTTCCTCCCAATTGTAAAAATTTTCCCCAGTTAGTGAGGAAAAGTCTCCTTAGATAACAAGTTGTGTGTGTCACCCTACTGTTAACCCTTGTATAACAAATTATGATCTTATTGACTTTTGGAATAAATGGATGGCATGCCAAACATTTTCAGGAAGTGTGCAATGTTAAAATAAATTTCACATAATTTCAAGTACAATAATACATTGCCAGTAGCCACAATACTGAAGCAGAACTATCTCCCATATACTTTGTAGCAGTAAGGTGACAATAAACTGGAGTTTTGCCCATAAATCCAGATGGTGGTTCCAGCTGTAAATTCTCTTCATCTACTTTGGTTAATACAGCTTAATTGGCAGGATTAGAGTGAGTCAAATTGTGTAAATTATCTCACTGAGTTAATACTGAGCAGTTCTGTTTTAAAAACCCTTTGGCTCCTAGTTCTTCTAATTTGAAGCTCTGTTCCTGCATAGATACAATTTAAAATCTCTCTCACCACTAAATAACCAAGAATATGAAAAGTAACATGACATGATAAATTTTGACATTTTTTTTCCTACAGAGAAAACAAGGCAAGTCAAATACAAAATATGGGTAGTTGCCATAAGTATTCTGTGCTTCAAAGGGGGTATCTCTGGTGATTGGAAGTGGTGTTATGCAGAGAAATTCTCAGTTATTTATTTTTTTTCTCCCAGTTCACAAACAGTGTGAGGCAACAGAATTTCCTTTAGAAATTCTTTCAGGGAATTTAGGCAAATTCAACCCATGGGTTCAGGGAATTTTTTAAGAAGTTCAATTGATCAACAGGAAAGACGGGAAATAAAAAGAGAAAAAATGGCAGTCTGTACAGCAACCAGAGCATTGGGGAGGTGAGTTAGAGGAGGCCTTCCAAGTAGAGGATGGTGGTGGATCTGACTAGAATTTCAGCTAAGGCCACCAACTGAATAACCACCCTTAGAATATTGCATGTTAAAGCTGTATGGACAGCAGCACAGGCCAGATCTGTTTCAGTGAGGGTGCACTTTGGGGGAGGGGGCAGCATGATCTTCTGCTGTCTTGTGGAAAGAAAAATAAAAGAGCTATGTGGATGTGACTTTTGTATAGGGTTCTTGAGTTAGGAAAAAATGCTTGAGTTAGAAAAAAATATGCCAACTGCTTTGTTTTCCTTTGCTTTCCCCAAAAGTCATTTTCCTCTCTCCCTTGTGGGGAGATAATAGTACCTATGAATCAGGTTATTTCTCAGACTTCCTAAAGAGCTTCATGCGCATCCACCAGAAATATATGCTAAGCCCTCCTTACTGGAAGGAGCACAGTAATGCCTATTTGGTTCCATATTGTTTTCATGTTCACCCATTTGCCTTGTCCTACGTCATGCAGTGGGAAGCATCTCAGAACCAAGCCACTGGCTAGAATTTCTGGCAGTTATAATTCTAACACAACTGGAAGGTTTTGCCCCCAAGAGAGGTTTGTTTGGTTTCACCCTTGCCCCATTTCAGCAATCCAGCTGGTGACTACACTTGTACATGTTTCTGATACAAGGACATGAAAACTGAGCTGATATAGAAAACAGGATGATTGAAGCTAACAAACAACCTATGTAACAAGGAGCCATTAACTCTATATCCTAAGAGGTCCTTTAAACTCCCTGGAAAGCAAGTATATATGGTGTTATATTATCATTTTTCAACCATAACAGAACTCCAAGGAGTACCTGAAAAAGAGGGAGGTCTTAATTTTGTGTTTTTGCCAGCTGGGAGCTGAAATATTTCTCACTCTTGTCTCATATATACACCTTCTTCACAGATTCAGATCTTTCTCTCTTCAGGCTGCGTACAGCAAAGGCGAGAAATAAAATAGGTATTTTACCAAGAAGCAATTGTGTCAACAAAAAAGAGACTCTGTAAAGGTATAAGCAAAGGACAAATTCAGATGTAGGGCTCAGATCCCTTTGGAGGCAACAACTTAGCCATCTGTCTGTCTGTCTATCAATTTTATATGGTTGCCCATCTCACCCAAGTGATTCTGGGCAGCATACAATAAAACCAACAATTAAAATATGCTACAGAGACTGCTTAAAACAATTAAACATAATTAAAAACAAGATCACAAGAGGGAATGCATCAGAATGTTACACATGATACAGCCAGTGCACAGGATCCTTGTTGCCAAGGGATCCCTATTGAAAAAAACATGTTTTAAGGGGTTTCAGGAAGGTCACAAGAGGTGGGGCTAACCTCACCTCAAGAGGGGGATGATGTTCCAAAGGGTGTCTCCTTTTATATGACTGTTCCAAAAATTAAGGTGCAAACTGCAAACTCAATCTTGAGGCACAAGAATGGGTTAGGATAATAAAAGTAAACTGTGAACTTCAACCAGAATGATAGAACTGTTAGATTTACATTGATAGAATTACACTGTACATCTGGAGTCACACATTTTCACCTGAAGACAGGCATCTACTCACTATAGGCTTTTCCTTCTTCCCCACATTCCATTACTGCCAAGCAGCTTCCAAGACTGAGGGATATTGCCAGCCCACCGTATTAAAGGTGGCTTCCAAAATTATATTTCCCTGCTGTAATTTTAAAGCATGGGGGCAGAGGGCTCCAGAAGATGCAAACCTTAAATGAATTGTGGAGCCAGATTTGTTAAAATTCATAAGCAATTTGGAAAAGCTCTTCCCAAGCTGGCACTCCCAAAATATGTAGGGCTTCAACACCTTCAACCCACATGTCCAGAGCTGCCTGAAAATTGTTCAACTTTGTCCAACACATCTGGTTGTTGGGAGGGGGAGGCATCAGTGTTACGTTAACACTTAAGCAAGTGTTCCCTTCTTAATGTCTTTGTATGATGGCTGGTTGGTTTTTATCTATGTTTTTATTTACGTTTCATTGGATTTATTTATTGCTTTATTATTTTATTGATGCCTGTTTCAAATAATGTTATTTATTGTAAATTCACTGTTATTTCTTGTTGCACTGTAAACTGCATAGGCTGGCTTGCCTGGAGCATGTGGGTATAAATTTGGTAATAAATAAATAAATCAACTTGAGAAAGATAAGCATATGTTAAACCTTTCAAAATGTGGCTGCAAGAAACCAGCTCAATCATGGTGGGCTACACAAGAGCGCCAGAATTAAAAATACCCTAAGGGAGCGAAGGTTGAGCCCCACCTCCACTGCTGGATCAATAAAATGTTCCTATCCCCAGCTCTCCTGAACAATATCCAGGGTATTCACTACTGTTTATTTACAAGACATTTGCAGCTTCAGGGAAATCAGAAATACTATTCTTTTCAGCAACTCTTCTGTTTTTATAACTGAAAGACATCTGTCATGTGTTTCTCAGGATAGCAGGCACTCAAGGTTATTACACAAAGCAGGACAAAGGAGGCTGTGTTTGGCCTGGAAAAAAAATAAGCAAAGCAATAAACTTACCCCCAATTCTTTTTTGTCTAAAGAGTGCATATTTCTATTTGATCTCATACTACCTAAACTCTAGCAAGAGTGAGCTATTTTCAAGCTTGAAATACACCACTATCCACATAGCAAAACCTAGAGCATGGTTGTTAAGACTAGTTCATAACTTCAGCTCTGTTGATTTGCTGATGATACTGTCAAGGCAGACTCTGTCATGATGTAGCCCAGTTGCACGCATGATGTATTGAAGTCTGTGAAAGATCCTGCCCCACATCCTTCATCAGGCTCTCATTTGTATCTCACTTGGGTCTCCAGCAACTGAAAACAGTTTGAGGTTTCGTTTTCTGGATCAGGACAGCTCAATTAATTTAAAGTGGGAATGCTTAGATGATCAAACCAAACAGCTTACATGCTCCAGATTCTACTACTGAGAGTGTGGGAGAAGGGGTCAACATTATTTATTTATTTGTTTGTTTGTTTGTTTTCTATCCCGCCCTTATTTGTATAAATAATTCAAGGCAGCGAACATATCTAATTCATGGTATGAATTAACATGACATAACATACCTAATAATTCATGGAAATACTGCCCAGGTTTTTGTAAGTACCATTTTAGAAAACAGTCAGCACAAATATTTGTAAGAGGTACATATGAATGAAGTAACACTAAAATATTTTTTTCTTTCAAACTCTTTGGGTAGTTCATTGTTACTGTTTAAGTTTTCTAGGATTCAGCTCCAAGCCCAAGCAGAAGAAAAATAAGGATATGTACATGAATGAGTCCCTGGCAGAATACTATCAAAGTAGATCCTGTAAATTACATTGGGAAAGAGAATTCCTAGTGCAATTTATTCAGTTATATAGATCTTTGTATGCAACACTTACAAGAAAACTTTGCAGTCTAATCTCAACTTTGTATAATAATTTAGTGTAATAGGATCTACTTATCTGCAAGTGATCACAGAACTGGGCCTAACAGCAGCCCACAGATCACTGAAATATTCTTTTTATGCAGAAGTTTTTAATGCTACAAACCTATGATAGTTTTGTTTATGAACATCTGTTTCTAGCTGTATTGGAAGTTGCAGTAGGGAACAATCTGTTGAATGTTTTCTAGGTGTTAACAGAGATGAATACCCACAAGGGAATTCAGTGACTGAGTACAGGCTTTGCATGTGGAAGGTCCCAGATTCAATTCTCAGCATTTCGTCCTGAAGCCAAGAATTATCGGAAATAATTTTAATGATCATTAATTTTAATTAAGTTTAAATTTAAATTCAATCAATTTTATTTTTGTTCTGGCCACCCACTTTTTGGAGTGCAGCAATCTCTTTGCTGCTATCAACTGGGCATCTGGATTTTCGTAGTTCAAGTGAAGTGGCTTGAATGAAAGCAGCCAAACTTCTTTCAGCCTTCTGCACTTGCCACTGCTTTGCAAACAGTGGTATAAATACAATTAATGTAGTGTTAGCCTCAAGTTTGGGCACAGAGGGCCAGACCTCTGTTCTTTATATACAGAGACATGTTGCAGGAGTGGAGCAGCAGACGCAATCTGTGGAGCATGGCACAGTCTCAGTGTCTACCGACTAGGGCAACCACTAAATGGCAGCAAAGAGTTCTCTGTATCTAGTGACCATCCAAATTTTTGCAGCCCTATTCTTCATAGCCCTGGGGCATCTGAGCTTCCCTTCCCTGCTTTTGGAAAACTGCTTTTTCTTTCAAGCATCCAACAATAAGAGATTCTGTCCTGTCTCATCTTAACTGGTACATTTGTAAAAACCATTGCATACCTTCAGATCAGTTTTGTTAGGATTAATTCACATTTTATCTTACTTATCATGGGATAGCATAGAAGGAGAGCCCTGTTATTCTATTATGGTAAGACACCAGGGGTCTGATAGCATCTAATGAATACATCTGATGAAGTGAGCTACAGGTCATAAAAGCTTGTACCTTTAAACTGAGCTTGTTAATCAGAAAATTAATCAAATTTCCTAGTGCGAGCAGACTCCTGACCATAGGGTATTGTAATTGTATCTAACATTTTCACCAAGAACATTATTCAAGGATATCATGGGAAGGTCATGGAATGCTGCGTAAAAATATAACATAAATCAGCCTTGCTAAATCAAGGTCAAAGTGCTATCTTCTCCATCCAGAAGCATTTGTGCAAGATCTGCTTCAAAACCGGATTACCGGGCATATATTGAGAAACTTCTTGCCTTAGCAGCCTTTTTTAAATTTCTGGCATTTAATATAGTTAGGCAACTGTGTTCCATTATTTTGACCCTCCTGATTTAAGAGATTATGCATCCATGTCATCAATGATTTCTTGTAGCTAGGAGAGATTTTGCCTAGCTGGCTGCAGGACTTAATCTCAGAGAGAAAACATGTCTCAGTTTATTTCCAAGCTAAACAAATGTGTCATATGGGCACCTCAATCATGTATCTTATTCACTGAGTTGTAGTAAGCATTTCAATTGTCTGAATTCACCATGCCAAGACCAGGATCAAAAGAATCTCATGGTTCCTCCTGTTCCTATCCAGGAGGCTTTCGCCACCCAGGAAGGGCAGGGATCCAGACTTCAAGTGGTGGGGCTGACATCTTGGAGAAACCTAGCTTTTTTTTCCCTTTACAATACTAGGTAAATTAATCTGTCAACAGCAAGGAATTACTCTCCAAACCTGGCAAAGACATTCTTCATGAATTATATTTTATCAGTTTGGCAGGAAACATCTGGTATGAACCCAACCTGGTCTTCTAGGGAGGTCTCTAGAACAAAGGATCTCCAAACAAGTAGTGTTGTCAGTGCCTCCATCCATCTTTTCTGTTTTTAATAGCCTCTCACACTGAATTTGCCCCCATTTTGCAAATTGGATGCACAATGTGCTGTCTGGATTTATTCATCTTACACTGCATGTATAGATCTAATAAAATACTCATTAGTCAAAGAAAGCCCACTGAAGTTATATACTTTTCAAAGGGTTTTTGTTTTGTTTTGTTTTGTTTTGTTTTGTTTTGTTTTGTTTAGGAAAATGGTATTAATGTAGCACTGATACATGGGCTATGCAAATTGGTTTTTATCTCTTAAGCTGATAGTTGGGGAAATTTCATATAAAAATGCCTGGCCCACTTGCCCCTAAATCTAACCCTGGTCTCCTCAAAACAGAAAATGTTACTTTCATTCCCTTTTTTGTTTTTGTATCTAACTTGCTAAAATTACAATCTTAATGGAAGCATTGCTAATAATAGGTTCTAGCAGAAATGTCTGAAGCAAATTTGAAGAAACAGTTGGTCTAGGAATGGATGCTTTGAGGAAATACACTTAAAAGTCTAATTAAAGCACTGTTTTATTTGCGAACAGGGCCAAATAGATTCGTAAATGAAACTTTAAAAGGTGATACAGATGGGAGACAAAGTGGTCCATCTGTCCCTAGATTCTGGTGTGCCATTTTCCAAGGATATGATTAGTTCCGCATTATTGCACTCCAAACATGCCAAACAGAGTGAAAACCTGTACACAAAACTTTTGTGTACAAGTGCTTTGTGTTCCATTTGTAATAGACTATCTCCCCAGAAGGCTAAAAAAATTGACATCACTCAGCCAAGTCTAGCTTCAGAAACCAGTATCCATTGGAGAAAAGCTGGAAAGGTGACCACTGCTTTGTCAGCAACCTTTGCAAGACCAGGACTGAAGTCATTGTGCAGAGATTTCCTTATCTGCTTCCTGGAGGTAAAAGGACACTGCCCAGGGCTCTTGGGGTTGCTGAGGAAAGGTAACTCCAGAGGGAGTTGCTCCTCTGAGAACCTTTTAGAGTGGTCTCACCTGCTTGTCTTTAGGTATGAGTATGGGGAGAGAGTTGGGGAAAGCATTTAATTTGCTGATTTTATCAATTATGGCTTGGTCTTATGAATTGTGTCTGGGAGATGGGGGAAATGAGGAAAAGATCATGGGCTTAGAGTGATGTAACTGGCAGTAACTGGCATAGAAAGGTATGGTAGGAGGATGCAGCTCAGCACTGAAGGGAAGTATATTTTATATATTTATTGATTATTGGTATTATTTATGATTTTTATTGAATTTTAAATTGTTTTTACTGTGAACCACCCAGGGTCCCTCCTTGCAGTGGAGATGGGCAGTGATAAAAATATGATAAATAAACAAATAAATGATAGATAAATAAATAAATACATGAAGACTGTCTTGGGCTTCTAACTTAAAGATCTTGCTTTTTAATGCAAAGTCAGATGCCAGTAAAATGCCTATTATCCAGAATTTAATCCTAGACGGAAGTGCTGACATGGCATGTATTATGAACACCTGGTTGAGGGGGGAGTTAATCTCTCTTACTTCTGTCTACCCAGTTACTCTGTGATGCAGCAAGCTAGTGCTGAAAATCAAGGAGGAGCTGTGGGTAGTCTGTAGAAATGTCATCTCACTGATCAGAAATTCAGTCTACAGTCTGCCAAATTTGAGGTTGTTGCAGTAACCAGAATACTGTCAGCCTACTGTGGAGATACTGCATTGCTCTTTCTAAGCTGGCCAGGATAATTTCTGCTGTGGCAGTGGCATACCTTTGTTCTGAGAGACTGACCATGCTGAGATTGCCTAGTCATAAGTGGCTCAAGATTTCAGTGTTTATCATGATGACCAGTTGGTCCTGGCCCCACATAGGCAGCAGGCTATGCACTGAATTTACTAATCTGTTTGGCTGGAGCCAATGATCTGAAATTAGAGGAGCTCTCTGTAATTCACTTGTCACAGATGGATGATTATCTCCTTAGTCTTAGACTGGTAGCTGTTATAAAGTTCTGCAGTACTGGATGATTGCTTAAAATGGTCTAATCCATGGGCTTGATAGATCTAAATATTTTTCTAAATGTTCTCGGAGGAGAAGCCCCAGCCAATCTGTGAAACACTGAGATGTTTCATTATATTCTTATAAGAGATGTTGACACTATCTCTTATAAGTACCTCCTTCCTTTGATAGCCAAATCAGCATTTTTATTTACTCAGGCATTGCAAGCAGTAAAGTGGATAGATAGAAGGCTGGTTCATAAACGGATGAACTCTCAGGATAGATCAGTTCAAATACAGAGGGGGGCCCTCATTAAAATCCATTTGAAATCTTATTTGATGATAGCAGATTCAGCAAGGAGGGCTTACTTCTCTATCTCCATAGTGTCTAAACAAAAAAGCTAGCCATGCTTTTCTGTACTGCATGTTATCTCCTCAAGATGTTATGGGAGAGCAGCTGGGACAGAGATTCTCTCCAAACAACTTTTATCATTCTGTTGCAGCAAAGTTAATTACATTTGCCTCAACATGATCTCCAGCATTGAGGGAGGTCATAGGGAGGTAACCTTCATAAACATTTGTCAGCTTCATATGGATTCTCTTCAACTGTAGATATCAAAGACATGGACAAAGTGTGTGGAAAGATGAGGTCTACCACCTGCTTGCTCAATCCTTGCCTTTCCTGGCTGCTTAAATTAACCAGGTTGGGACAATTAAGGGAGGTGATCTGCTTGAGTACAGCATGTATTCATGCCTGCTTAAAGAAAGCAGTTACAGGATTTTTATTGAAAAAGCCCCCTCAAAGTTCTTTCTAATTTTAGGCTGGTCTCAAAAATTCTTTTTTGGGGTAAGATGAGCTAGAAAGTGGTGGCATTATAGCTCATGTATGAAACTGATTATTTGGATCTCTATCAACTGGGATTTCATCTAGAATATGGTACTAAGGTTTCTTCAGTTGGCTTAGTGGATGACCTACATTGGATATTAGATGGAGAAAATGTAACCCAGGTACTTCCCTGGCTTTTTTGTCAGATTTTGATATCATGGTATCCATCTGGCCCATCTGGCAGGATTGGGTCTTGAAGAACTGTGTTACAGTGGTCCCACATTTCCTTTGCAGATGTTTCCAGAATGTGGTATTCTATTATATACCTACTGTTATTGACTTAGTTTTATCTGGATTCTGTTACTACATCATTTCACATCTACTTGAAATTGCTTGGGAAAGTCATTCAGAGCTTTGGAATGGAGTGACATCCAGCCTTACTTTCCAGACCATCTAACTCTAAGGAAGCAGTTCATATCCTTGATCTTGAATTACAAGCTTCATGAGTCAGAACTAGACAGAAAATTAAATTCAGGCAAGATGCAGATTTGTTTAGTAAGGAGAAAACTGTTTCTGGGAATCTAGATGAAGCCTGTTAATTGGGTTACATTCCACCAGAAAGAGCAGATTTGCTCTCTGGGACTGATCTTTCATCCCCAGTTGTGACTGGATTTGCAAGTGTAGTTGTGGTAAGGATTGTATTTGTACAACTACAACTAGTTCACCAACTGCAGCTTTTCCTGAACCAGGCAGACTTGGCAATGACTATCCATGCCTTGGGTATAATCCATCTTACGCTGCAATACACTGTATGTGGGTTATCCATGAAAAGGGTCTCAAAATTGCAATTAGGGCAAAATGTGTTCTCTAGGCTGCTGGTATAGATACAAGGATCACATGATGACTGTAATACCATATCTGCATCGGCTGACAATTCAGTGTTAGTAGTGTCCTTCAAATTCCTAAATGTCTTAGGGCCTGACACTCTGAAAGGATATCCCATGCTGCACAGATACTTAGATCAGCAGAAGATACTTTTGAACTTTGAAGTTGGAGAAGGCTACTGAGAATACTGTGGACAGCCAAGAAAAGAAAGAAACAAACAGATCATCAAACAAATCAACCCAGAGTTCTCACTCCAGGAACAAATGACCAAGCTCAAATTATCTTACTACAGACACATTAAGTGAAGACCTAGCTCTCTGGAGAAGGCTATGATGTTGGGAAAGATAGAAGAAAAGAGAAGAAGATGACCAGCAGCAAGATGGATGGACTCAGTTACAGAGGCAATGAGTGCACCATTGAAAGACTTGAAAGACCAGGTCAGGGATAGATTGTCATGGAAAAAATCTATCTATGCTAAGAATTGACAATCACTTGATGGCAATCAATCAATTTTATTCTAGAAGCCCAGCTGTCTGGCAGATGGAAGAGGCCTTTTCCTGAGTGGTTCCCAGGCCACAGAATGTAGCCAGCCCTTGTTTTGCCTGTATTTAGGAAAGTGACAAAACTGTCTCTCTTTTGCCAAGCTTTTAACTGATTTTAATGCTATTTCTGTTTCATTTATATTGTATTGCTTTTTCATGCTATTTGTTTATTTTTATTATGACCCTCCTTCTGTGCTTATATAAACAGAAAGATGGTATATACATTTAACCATAGTAAATAAATCTTAGTATCTCACAGAAGCAAATGGTAACTCATTCAAAGTTAAGTTGCATGGTAGGAATCAAAGTCAGCTAAGGGTTTGACCCTGAAGGAGAAAATTGCAAGCCCCTCTCCCCCTCTTTAGCAGCAAAAAATCAACAATAATAAATCAAATAACTAAGCATTTGCTGCCCTTTCATGACACTGAAACTCAATTGCCTTAAGTCACTAGCTCACTCTATCAGCTGAATTTACAAATTCATGGGTGGGTTTGAAATAAAACAAACTAAAAGTACTTTTTTTATAAATTAAAAACCTGAAAGCTTATCTCCCCTTGTGTATTAACTATTACAACTACAGGCAGATGTTAAAGTAACCTTTTAAATGGATGTTGAGGCACAATGGAAGAGATTTTGCTCATGCATATCCAATATCTAGGAAAATTCTGTACCAACATTAATAGTTATACAGTATGGATAAAAGAAGAAATTTACATGGACAGGAATTGTGAAGCATTGTTTTAAATAGGGTTAACTTAATCAAACACATTCATTATCTGAAAGGTTGTACATAAGTCTGCACAATTCTCAGTATAAAAGAGTTTTAAGTAGCTGTCTTACAAGACTTTAATACTGTACAATCAAAACCAGATGAATAAATTGCCACGATGATGCTCAAAACTAGAAATGGCAGAGACTGAAGGTTCTGCCAGAAAAACTATTTCGGTATCTTTTATTTCTTTTCTGCAGTGTCACAAAAAATGCAGTGGTTGAATTCACACATTGCACTAAATCATAATGGCGTTTGGTTTTTGACTTAGCACTTGTACAAAAAGCCATTGTTATTTTTGAGCTATGGTTTATGGCTTCATGTTGCTTATTTCATAAATCATGGCTTACTTCAAAATTATATTTAAACAATGAGTGAACACAATGTGTGATATAATATTACACATTAGTTTCTTCCATTTTATGGATTGTCACATTCAGGAACAAAATAACTGAGTGCAATGATATCAAATTCTACTCCTTTGTATGCAAGACAGAAGAAAAGATGCAGACTACTATCTACTCTATTCTACATTTAGTTTAAGATTAATATGCTAAAAATAAGCACTTACATTGGAGTCACCTACATTTATGTAATTATAGCTTCACAAATTTAAATTATGTATGTTCTCTTGTACAAATTTTACATTCTGTAAAATGCCACAGCTAAAGTTTCTGTACATACTATCTCTATTCACTTAATTTTTATTTACTTGTGCCTTTAAGTCCATGTTGACTCCTGGCAACTGCCTGGACAAGTCCCTGTAGTCTTCTTGGCAAGATTTCAGAAGTGGTTTGTCATTGCATCCTTCTTAGGGCTGAGAGAAAATGACTGGCCCAAGGTCACCCAGCTGACTTTGTGCCTATGGTGGGACTAGAATTCACCTCTCCTGGTCTCTAGCCTGATGCCTTAACTGTATCAATAGGTGGAACTAAGTGGTAGTCAGGAGGACAAAGTTGGTAACACAGAGGAAGGACTGAGGCTGAGGAGGCACACCCTCTGCTGGGAAGTACAGCCTTTGGCCCTGTAGTTTGTTTTATTCAACAAGTAGTTAGAATAGGAGGCTGTATGTGGGAGTTGTTAGCTAATAAGGACATTTAGTATAAATGAATCTCTGACTCATTATTATTAGAAGAGACTTTGAAACCACTATACCAAACTGGCTCTCATTCACTTAATAGAGGTGCAACTTCCTGCAACTTTAACTCACCAGGGATTGTACAGCACGTCAAGAACAATAGTCCAAAAAGGGATGGGGCCAGGGCTGACTCAGAGATGTGTAATTAATAATAAATGGAGAGGAATTAAAAGGTCCTGAAGAGCTGTACCTTCTGCAGCCCTGCTATAATACTACCTCCAGATTTAACAGCAATCCCCATGTCATCTTGTGAGCTTCCTAGAGACTTTTGGTTGGAATATGCGGGAAACAGGATGTTGGACTTGATAGATCATTGGTCTGGTCCAGTATGATCCTCATATTCCAACAGCCACTCCCATAATTTAATATTGATTATAATAATGTTTCTTCTATTTTACAGAAATCACATGAATAAAAAAGATTATTTTTTTAAAGAAATAATTTTAAACTGCCATAGGCATTCATTATTAAAATCCACAGTGATGTCAAAATGATAGCAGGTGCAACCCAAAGTCATCATGCAAATGACAGGTAATTTGCAACAGTTCCATCATTATGCCATGACAAGTGCATAAACTGCATCATTTGCACAATGATATCATAACGTGTATATTGTCATTTGCCCTCCTTATCACCTCATAAATGCCCATACAAACTGCAATGCCCCATCTAGATACTCCTTCCATCCCCAGCAAATTCTTCCTGAAAATCTAATCCTCCCCATCAGACCCTCTCAAGGGTCAGCCTTCCTTCCATTCAGAAAGCTGAGTCTTGAATGAGCTCAGAATATCCAGTGATACCTGTTGGGAAGGCATCCTATAATGTTATGCACTGATTTTCAGGCCAAAGGAAAACAGAAATGCCACTGAGAGCAATTGGCTGGTCCTCAGAAACAGTCTAGCAGCCTTCCCTGACTCCCAGCCCTTCAGGCCAGCACATCTGCGGACACTGAATTGGAGGAAGGCTACGCTACAAAAGTTTCCCTTCTGTTGGAATAGTGCCTGGTTATTTCCACATTGCTTTTGGCGAAATAAGAATTTGCATATTTTAAAAAATCCTGATGGCATCTTAAAAACTAACAAATCTATTGTGCTAACTGTTAGCTTTCATGGGCTACAGCTGCATCAGATGAAGTGGATGACACACTCTTTGCAGCTTAAAAACCAAAAGAAAGTGGCAGAGTAGGAGAGACGAAAGCTTGGGACTTTCTTTAGTCATGCAAGCCAGCCAGCCAGCATACAATTTAAAGTATCCTGACCAAAATTACCTACTTCTATGATAAATCCCTCAGCCTCAACAGTTTTGTAATTATTTATTACTGGCTCTCATCATTTGGTTTGCTGTATGTATGACCTATGCCATTACCAAATGGAGCAGTTTAAGGAAGATACGTGCTCTTAAAGTATTGCCAATAAAAACTGTGTATACACCATGACTGGGAAAGGAGGTTCAGAGAGCTTTAGGGAGACCTTCTAAGTTTGACTTCTGACCATTGGCTTCCCAAATTCTGACTGCAGTTCTTTAAGATAAAGAGATACTTAAGAATACAAAGAAATATGTTTCCTGTGGTGTTCCACTAAAAGACCAGGAAACCTCTTTTTGCAACACGATCTGAACATCCTGTTTCTTCTGCATTTGGCTACAATGCAACTGGTATACTGTAAAAAAAAAATCAGGATTCTAATAGCACCGTTTCCAACTAACACGTTCTATTAAAAGACTTCAGCTATTGTGAGCTGTCGCTCACTCCATCAGATGCATAGAGTGGCTAGAGTTACAGTATGTAGGACTTAAATTGGGGGGAGGTGAGGGAGGAAAGTGGGTAGGAAAAGTAGGGGAAGATAGGTTGCTTATGCATATGTAGGTTATGCATAAAACATTACAAATATCTTAACAATTAACAAAAATGTTAATCAGCAGAATTAACAATTTTAATGGGTTAAAAACCCATTGTGTTTGTTGAGGCCTTCTGAGATTACTTGAAACCTTTGGACACACAGTATGTGAGTGCAACCATTTCTTACTTGATGGTACTCTGTAACTCTGTTGGATTGAGCATAGAATACCACTGTTTTTTGAAAAATTGGAGCCAGTCCTTTTTGTTGCCCTTACACTTAAGACTAAATTAAGCTTTTGAGGAGGTGATAATTTTGGTAGCTGCAAAGAAACCATAAATCATGAAGAAATTGTGCTTAAATTTAACTCTGGCCCTGTGACTACTCACATTCCAAACAGTTTTCAAACCTGTATTTGGTGAATAAGAGAAATTCAGCTGGATGGATGTGATTGTGGGGCAAACATGACAACAATACATGATCTACCTGCAAACTTCATCTTTCTTTTTGCCCACGATTATGTTTGAGGACAAGAGAATTACAGTCTCCAGCTTGGATCCAGACTTTGGATAAAGCCCAGCATTGAGTAAGCAGACTTCTATTGTTGCAACAGAATGTTGTTTTCCTCAACATTTGCATTGGAGCCATAATAAATCCTCTGTAGAATTTGGGAGCATGTAAGGAGAAGGACTTGCAGGAAGATATAGAACTTAAATCCCACTGAGTTTAATGGGTCTACTCTAAAAACAAACAAACAAAAAAGATTTAAATTCATATGTAGCTCTACTCATAATGGTACATAAATCTCTTTTCTCACCTGCTTTACAGGTAGTCCTCGCTTAACAACCATTCATTCAGAGAATGTTCAAAGTTACTATGGCACTGAACGAGTGATAATTATGAACAGTCCTCAAAGTTACAGCAATTGCAGTGCCCCCGCAGTCATATGATCAAAATTTGGGTGCTTGGCAACCAGTCTGCATTTATGACTGTGGAGTGTGCTTCAACTCCTCCCACCTGCCTTTCTCCCCCCATGTCTGCCCTAAGCTAAAGAATTAACAACATGAGATAAGAAAAGGAATACAGATATATATAGTTTACACTAATACCATTTAGCACACCTTTCTATCTTGCAAGCCATCTGTGTTCCCACTATGTCAGTACATCATGTCATGTTTTTGTTCTTTAAACTTTGTATATAAACTTCAACAACTTTCTTGGTCTTCCATTTCTCTAGACTCATTCACTGTTCCTTCATATATTTGTTTTGCAATTGATTCCACATTTATTAGTATGCTCAAACCATCTCCACTTTTTTATTTCACATTGGTCAGTCACTTTTATATTCAACAATTCTTTCTTTCTTGACTCTATAGCTTCTTTTATTTCTGCAGTTAGAAACTCATTCCTGTTGCATTGCATTCAATTAAAATTACCTGCTGAAAATCACATATCTGGTCACTATACTCACTGTCCAGCATAAAGGCACATTGCACTTCCCAAATTTTGCTCATTGACATCTCTTGTCTCCTTTTCATCAGAATTCTACCAACAATTGTCTAGGAACACTTAATAAACATATTCCCCTGTAGTTTTTACATCCATCCTTGCTCCTTTCCATTTGTATACGGACTCAATTACAGCATTCTTCCAATTGTCAGGCTCAGATGCAGTCCGCAAGCATACTTTAAACAAATCACACATGTGCTCCATAAGCAAACCGCAGATTTCTGCTTGAAACAACCAGTCCTGTTTCTAAACTGTTATTCCCCAAATATTGCCATTCTCATTCATTCTTGGGTCTCTAAATGGCCAAATCAGATTTTCTATACTGTTTGTATTAATTTCAAGTGTTGCACAATTATTGCATTCATTTCAAGCATTGCACAATTTTCCCCAAATTCATCCCTGATTTTTCCATTCACAGGACAGTAACATCCAACCATCACCAACCTATTAATTTTATGCACCACAACAATCTAGATGACACCAATTCATATTCTCTGACGTACTGTGTGCTTTAGGCCTTTTGTTCCTAATTAAACTTAGTCCCCAGCATGTTGTCAGGATGTAGCATATATGCCAGTATATATGATGGGTTTTGTAGTAACTGCTTTTAGCATGTTTGCAGTGGCAGTTAGGAATGTTGATTAGAATGTTTAGCCGGCCTGCATAGCTCCAAGGTCAGCTCAACTGGTAATGTTGGTTAGTGGGGAATTTGCAGCTACAAACTGGATACGGTATGAGAGAGAGGCTTGCATTAAGGGAGGGGCTGGTATGAAGGGGGATTTTGAAATAGCAGTTGCGCAGGTTTTTTGCCCTCAGTCTGATCTCTGACTTGAACTGATCACTGTATTAATAAAGTACTCTTTCATATTCCATGATGGCTTGTGGCTGAGAGACTCTGAATTAATAACTGAAGACCAGGTTCATCACATATGTATTCATGAACTTCACTCCAAGTCACAGTCTTCCATATGGCATGTCATCACTACATGTACCCATACATATTGGTCTCCACTTCCCATCATAATCAATTTAGGTTTTCACATAGTGCTTTCTAGTAAGAGAAGAAACGAAGACTAAGTTATCAGCCTTAGCTGTAGTCATGTCAAATTCAGAATTCTCTGCCTGTGTTATGGACAGTACCGGTCAGTTTGGGAAAGCACCAGCCAATTTTGGTGAGTATGACAACCTCATCCATAGCCCAGTTTTAACCTAAGCATATTCATGTCATTTGGCGCAAGCTAGGATTCTTCACTTCTATATAAATAGGCTTATGGATGTTCAAAGTTTGTCAATCAAGGGATGGACAATCATGGAAAATTTGGAACAGTTCTTTTCTCTCCAGATCATCCCAAACTTCATGGACTATGCTGTTCTGGGAGCACTGCAGCAGTTTCTGGAAATAACCCAGAAATGGTTTGAGATGTTCCAGGTAAAACAGGCCTGTTTGGGGGTAATTCCATCTCCAGAACTCCTCAAAGCTCTCCTGAAAGTATGCAGAAAGAAAAAGAATATGCACATGCAGACAGAACAAGTGGGCAAGAAACCAAAACAATCAATTTAGATATCATATTTGTGAAGAGTGGAATTTATTAAATTTATTTGCAGAAGTAAAGATTCATACTGAGTTTAAGAGAACCTGTAATCATGGTTTTGAGGGTCCAGATAATGATATAATGTCAAGAATAAGAATACTATAATCTGCTACTTCTTTTTGACTCAGTCCAACTCTAGCATAGAAGAAAGTTCATTAACTAAAGTAGATTACTGTAAGCATTTTGGTAGTTTTTATTGGCAGTTATTTATCAGGTGTTAGTAAAATTTTCTTTCTTTATTGTCATTCAACTTAATGAAGCCAATAATGCCAAGAAATAGTATAGACCACCCTAGAATTCAGGAAGACATTTGCAAGATTATGCATCTTCACTGCAAGTTATCCAGTAGGTTTTCGTGCTGATTCTTTTAAAAATGTTAGTGTATATACCCCACAGGAAAAAAACCTAAATGCTTTATCAGTGAGCAAATTCTATATATTCCCTTTCTGTAGATACAAGTGATCTTAAGCCATGACTCAAATAAGACCGAACCTCTTGGCCCCCAGTGCCTATCTTCTAATCCCAAAGTTAACATTGTTGCTATTGTAGCTACCAATACATTCCTGAACAATCATCCAGGCCCATATTACATCAAGTCCAAACTAGGTTTTCACTTGCTGTATAATGAAATTATAATTTGAAATCTGAAGCTTCTGACATACGTTTATGCAAATGAATAGAATATTCACAGCAAGACAATTGCTCGTCCCTTCAGAACACAATTGTAAGCATGCATGTTGTTTCTCTGAGTTTTAAGTTTTAAATAATGAGACCTGACAGTAGTGGTGAAGAACTGGTAAATAAAGGTATGTCAGAAGACCATCCATCAGATCCTTCTGAATTTGAGCTTGACCTGTTATCAAATTCCCTGCTACTGATAGCCAACCCTTCCCAATCTCACTGTCCCCCGAATTCAGTGAATTTGATTGGGAAGCTTTGAAAGCTACGATTTCCATCAATGCTACAGGAGGCGAGACTCCTTAGCAGATCATAAATGTGGTCTACAAGGATAACCCTTTATTTAGCATACCTTCCCTGCAAATGGGGAAAGAAAAGGAGGGCTTGCACTGAGATTTTTTTATTATTACTACCACTACCATCATCTCTGTCATTTTATCACAAAAAATCTGCAAGAGAAGACAAAGCAGACTTGGAGGGTTAGAAGAAGACATTTGGAATTTGAGTATATCAGTTATATCAATTCAGTTTTAGGCAGTGATTGGGGTGGGGAAATGGGAAGGGAAAACAAGCTGTCTTCCCAGTTTGAGGACATGAGTTCCTTTGCCAACTCTAATCCTAAATCAAAAAGAGGAGGTTTGGTCATCTTTATAAACATGGTGTCACATTCATCTCAGTTTTTAAATTATATGGCAATGGGCTAGGAGGTAGCCCAGTAGGGGACAGATGTGCCATACTGTACTTGTTTCTCTGTCATGTCAGATAAATTAATTAGAAATTTGGAGATTTTCAGAATGGAGAGAGATAAGCCAGGCCAAATACCCAGCTTGGTCCTTCAGTATTGAATGGGTAAAATCACTCTTCCACAAACATCAGAATATACCACACAAATGTTTGTAGGGAAGAATCCTTCACAATTTATTTATAATAGCCTTGTACAGTCCAGCAATTTACAAAGCCTCCTTCTCCATGCATTTTGCATTCTACCAATGGCAATCAGGGCAAGGGTAACATTACATGAGTGTTGTTCTTGGTATGGCCCTTGCCCTTTTCACATATGGAAGTAAATGTATTTTTGAAAGGTGAAAAGGGCTAGACAGACTGACAGACTGCACAGCTGGTATATAAGACATCTCCAGTACTTTTTCCTGACACACTTGGAAAGTACTTAAAATGGTGTTTCAAACAACATAAAAGTTTTTAATGCTGAGAAGTTTATCTTGGCTTTAGTCTCCTGACTTTTATATATTACACGCTTGGGATTCCTTCATTCCAAATGGTATAGTTTAAAACTAAGATGGGAATATCATTTCCCTCTCTTATTTGGGAACAGATTCACAATGAATTAATTTAAATATTTTGCTGTTTATATGACACATACATGGAAGCATTTTTTATTTAGGTTTCCTTCCTCCCTCCTTTTGGGGGAGATGGGCGGTGACAGAAATTTGAAATATAAATAAATAAATAAATAAATACTGTTTTTAATTCAGTTTCTCATAAAATATAAGATTATATGACATTTAAAATAATTTAGAATCATAGATATTGTGCAAAAAAGAGTTTAATTCTAAACAACAAAATACATTAAAAAGTTCCATGCTGTGGTTAAAGAAGCAGCAAAGAAATAAGACTTCAAATTTACACTCAGCTATGATGTTTACTAGCTGACTTTGGACCAGTAACTCTCTCTTGTGCTAACTACTTCACAGCAGAGAGGACGGTTTGGGGAAGAGAGAACAAAATATATGAAGCTCCTTGAAAAAATTAAAATTAAAGAAATAAATATAATAGGTTAACAAATTGAACAGTACAGCACATTAAGAAAAAGTGACTAACAATCTATCAACTTTTCTTTGTCATACTTCAACAAAATCACATGTCTGTTATCCCTGGTTTTTAATCTTACTTTATTGTTGTTTATTTTACATGTCTTTTCATTGCTTCTATAAGTTTAGTCCCAGGTATTCAGATATATGAATATAATTACATCTGATTTAAGGCATTTCTGTAGTTTCCCTCTACTCCCATTATTATTAAAACCAATGCTCCTAACTTAAAGTCTTACAATCCAGAGTTAGTTGAGAAATATCAGGATGGTGGAGCTTTCAGGTAAGGAATGCCAAGCTAGAATGTCTCTGAATGAGCAGAGATGATGACTGGAGTTAAAACCAAACGACCCAAATGGCTGGTGAGTAGACTGGTCCCACAGAAGCTCTCTGAATAAGGAGAGGTTGGGAGATCACCCACTTGTGCTTTGGACAGCTGCTTCATGAGGATACTGTAGGACAGCAGTTTTCCATGGGTTTGAGCACCAGGAAACAAAGGAAACCATCATGCTCTTAACTGCAGCAGAGCATTTTAAAGGACACTGAGCTTGCCAACTCACTTTCTAATCACTTTCAGAAATTACCTATTCAACTACTTTAAGGATATTAGAGATCTTCAGAACAAGTTTGAAAAGCTACCTGGTAAGTTTACCTTCATTCTTGAATAAAAGAAAGATCAACTATAAGCTCAAAAACTTAAAGAACTAGAAATAAATGGCAAAAGCTAAATAAGAATTTGGTTCAAGAAAGTTATAAATAAATTAAGGGACCAGACAAACTTGGAATAATAGAATATTAGGACTTTTGCTATTAGATTTTGGAAATAATTAGACAAATAAGCAGCCTTTCATGGGAACCAATTTGTTTAATCTATCTTAAGTCAAAACCGAAACTTGAGACTTTATGATTTCAGAAATTGAACACTAGAGGGGACTAAAGATTCCAGGCAGAAAGGGAAAAGGAAAAAAATAGTAAAAAGCCTGTCTCTTGTCTTTGATCAGCATTGGAATTTGCAAAATGACAGAAAACATCAAGGCATTTGAAATACTTCAGGAGATTAATATAAATATTTATAATATATTAACCCCATTTGAAGAATGGGGTAAGAATGGGGTAATTCTGGTAATTTGGACTGTCTCTCTCTCTCTTTCTCTCTGGTAATTTGGACTCTCTTATTTCTCTATCCCCCCACCCCTCCACCTTTTCAACAATAGCTGTTATGCTTCTTTCTCAAGGCTATCTGACAGAGTAGGCTATGTTCCATGATAGTTAGGCAATAGTAAGCTTATTAACCCTTAAGGTGCCTCAAGGGTTTTTTTGTATTTTGCTGCAAGAACCTTAGATAGGGATTCTTCTGGTGATTTCCCTCTTACAGCAAGAAACAGCATATCCTGCCTATGTTAGTTGCAGATGAT
Source organism: Candoia aspera (assembly GCF_035149785.1). Lineage (NCBI taxonomy): Eukaryota > Metazoa > Chordata > Lepidosauria > Squamata > Candoiidae > Candoia > Candoia aspera. The sequence goes on from NC_086154.1 coordinate 230,454,219, forward strand.
GGGTGCTACTTAGATTTCTCTATACTTACCCTTCCAACCTTTCTCCCTAGTGGTCTTTATCCATAACTTGAGTATGTGTATGTATCTCCCAAAGTATTTTGTACTTTATCAAAATATTGGCTTTCCTGTGTTTTTCAACCACAAAAAACATAATAATTTGCAGTGCGCTTTTAACCATAGAAATTAACCACAAATTAAGATTTACAGAATTGCCTGTAGTGAGAAATATTTGGGTCATTACCCACCAGAAGGCTGGTGATTCCTTTTGTCATCCCTTTCATTTTTCAAAATTGCTAATGTCATGAAGGAGGAAGAAAGACATTTCCAGGTAGATGGCCCAGCAGTTTAGAAAATATTTCATTGGAAAATATTCCTTTTTCTGCTCTAAATGCAAAAGATGAAAAGGTAAGTAGAGATGACAATGGCATTAATCTCAGCATGGTAAGACGTTTATATTTGGGATATATGGCATTCCAGTTTTTCTAAAAATGTAGCAGGATTGGTGTGAATTATAAATTTTGTTTAATAAAATAAATAAGGGAAATCTGTGTATTATAGACTGCATGTAGTCTTCTAGTTAGCTCAGTGCAGGAGAAATGATTGCAGAAGAAAAGAAGGAGTAGATATATGTGTGAGAAAGACTATATGAAAGTACATGAAAGTGCATGTGTGAATATGTGTGCATTTTCATAATTACAGGTCCTCTATGCACCATCTAGTTCATTGACTCATGCAGCAACCCAAAGGATGTAAGAATATGAGTGTAGGCCCCTACCCACAAAAGATGGTCCACTCTTGCCCTACTGGGTCTTAATTTATATTCAAGAATGTATAAAAACAACCATGATTTATTTGTCAACTATGACAATCACATTTCTATTTTGCATGAAATTTTGTTATCAGAAATTGAAATTGTATAGAGTATATAAACAAAAAGAGTGAGCCATTCCACTGTCTGCAAACAGTCTCTTTCAAATAAATATGCACAAAACATTGATGAAAAAGGCATGGGCTCAGGACCTTCTTAGCTCAAAGGCTGGCATGCAATGAATAGCACATTTTATTGTAAATTGACCAATGAATGGCAAACATTGGAAAGGACATTCTCAGAAGAGCAAAGATGATGTCAGCTAATTCCTTTACAGCAACAGTGCAGTTGCATATTGGAGTACTGCTGGATTTTTTGCCTTGAGATACAGACTTGAGGGAAGTGAGAAAATGGGAATGTTCATGCAAAAGTCAGCTCTCATCATTCAGAATTGTTCTTTGAAAGGACATTTTAAGAAGTCAAATTTGGGTCATCTGTTGCTAATTCAAAATGTCAAGGAAACTCTATTATTCCCATATTTTGACTGGCAAAGTAATGATATCCCCATCGAAACTTATACTTCCTAACAGACTAGACTATAAGTAGTTGGAAACCTCTAAGAGTATACCCAGTGGAGCACAACTAGCATGTATCATGCTATTTTTATCTCTCTCTCTTCTCTCTCTCTCTCTCACTCATACACAAACACACAAATGCATAAAGATTTTTAAATTAAATTGTCCTCCCTTATATGAACACATAGACTGTCCGGATTATGCTAGATTTTTTATTTACTTACTTATAAGAAGAGTATGCAACCTTTCCTCTTCTTTTCAGTTTGTTTTTTTTTAACTTCAGCTATAGAAAACCTGGTTTAATGTGATTCCAGATTCAAGGAACCCCTTTCCTGTCAGCATCACCTGGTTAGAAACTGAGGAACATCTTGTTGCCAGAATTGTTCTAATGCTCAGCCATCAGTTGTGTATGTTTTACAGCTCAGCTCCTTTCTCTGGCTTCTACTGCAAGCTCATTAACAAAAGTGGGCACAAAAGTAAGGAAATAAATTTTGAAAACACCAAGTACCTACATGGACAAAAGCAACTTAAACCACCTTTTAAAAGACCCACTTTCAGATAACTTCTCCTCCTCCACTACTCATTCTACACCAGATGAGCAGAGCTGAACAGTGGAGTGGTCACAGTAAAAATTCTATCCTGAAGCATAATTCCATTGCACAATAGTATAGTAGAAATAAACCCAACATAGCAATTCAACTAAAAATGCCAACAGAGATCTTCCTAGGAGGTCTTCCCTAGGCAAACACCAAGGTTGATCCAAGTCAGCAGGTATGGGTGAGCTGCCACATAATGCAAGAGATTTTTAGCGGGGGGTAAAAAGCCATGAAGCAACATGTCATACAAAGCACAGCCAGAGAACAAATCAAGGGGGAAACAGTCAAGAAAAAGTTTGTTAAAGAATAAGGACAAGAAAATACAACAATATGTCTTCAGCACTAACCCAGAGCTAATTGAGTCTTTCAGTGGGGAATTTGACATGCAGCCACACTCAGTCTGAACGCCAAGCCTGGATATCTGTAAATGAAACCCAAGGTGTATTTGAATCTGAGGATAGGAAGAGGGTGCTGGGGAATCAGGTGGATCACTTTCATTGTCAAATCCAGATATTAAAATCAAGGATGATAACTTTTTAAAGCAAAAGGTGTAAGTGAATAAATATTCTTTTACTCTCCACTGTTAATAAAGGGTGCAGCACATAGGAAGGGAAACCTGGTCTGAGAGGGATTTGGTGTTTCAGTTAAGATGGGGAACTGGTCAGAGGAGGATGTCTTCTTGGAGCTATCCAAGGTCCTGCAACTCCAGCCTCGCACTAACCAAGGTATCCTGAAACACATGAAAATGCTAAGTGGGTCCCCACTCAGGTTCAAGGTGGACACAACATGTTGAAGGGTTGTTGTAAGGATCACAAAAAAGCACTGAAGGTAAAATGTTGGAAGTGCAGTATTAATGTTGCAATTCACAACTAATCCAATAAAGTTCACATATTCTGATTCAGTTTTTCCCAATCTGATGCCCTCCAGATACGTTAGATTACAGATAATCCCCAACCAACTTTACCAAATGAATCATACACATAGACCCAGACATCTATAAGGCACCACACTGAGGCATGCTTGAAGTGAAGAGAGATACAAGTGTATTAATTTTTTTAAGTTGGATAATAGATCATTTTTCTTCTCAGAATAGCTGTTGGCAACATCCAATAAGTGAGTTTGTTTTCAAAACTGTAGACAATTATTAACAACTGCAGACAATTATAGTTCATTTAATTATTGATATTTCTAATCAGTACTGTTACAGCAATATGGAGGGAAATGAGAGGGAAGTGCAATTCTATTCAGGATGGATGAAGGGAAGCCTTTATTAGGGGAAAAAAGGCAATTTGAAGAGTAAGACTCACTAGCTTCCTGTCATTGCCTACAAATTGTTATCCTTGGCAGCAAGCAAATGATTTAGACCAAATTGGACTCCTCCCAAGTAAAAGAACAAGCAGCCTTTCAGTTAAGCCAATGCATATTATTAATGCTTTTTAAAAATCTGAAAATGTGTATAAATACAATTTTCCAGATAAATAATATCCATTTTTAAAAGAAAAAAAACTCTTCTGTAAAAGGAAAATAATTATTTTCAGCAATACAATTTTTTGACAGCAGAAATAAGTTATTTAAAAATACTTTCAGTAAAATATAGCAATAGGCTAGCTGGTCCTTGCAAAATTGGTTCTCTAGGAACAATACAGGGCTTCTGGAAGAATGCAGGCTGAAAGGTATATCTACCTCTTTTTCTCTCATTTTCTTTCTCACTCTCTGTCTCACACATACATACATACATACACATACACACATATACTGTACATAGACACACTCACTCAAGATCTTGAGTGAAACTACTGCAATCATCAGCTGAAGGAAGGACCTTCTGAGTTCTTGGGTCAGTCCAATGAGAAAACAAGGACAGGCAAGGAAGGTTTGAAAAACAATCAGAAGTCATGCTAAAATAATCTTGACCCTCAAATTACAGAATGTAACAACATTAATGAGGGAAGAGTAAATACTTGTACATTCATATATTTTGTGTATGATATTAGTGAAAGAAAGGTAGCCATCTGGGATTGTGAAGCACAATTGGAATTGAGGTATTCTCTCAAAATATATGCTATAGCAATGGAGGTTTTTTGTTCAGAGTAGGTGGACATACTTCTAAACAAAGCACTGGACTACAGTCATCCATGGTATTCACAGTATCTTCTAATAATGCCTATGGCGTTGAGATGTATTCTTCAAATAAAAATTGCACTAGAGCTGATTATTTTATTTAAAGAAATGAAAAGAAAAATAACTTCATGTGGAGCGGGAAATCTGGCAGGATCCAGAATACCACAATACCTACTTTGCACTAGCATTTGGAATGAAATTGGAATGGGGTTTCAGAATCCTTAATAATAGCTGGGATACTTTGCTGATGACAGCAGAGGCACTGGATACATCATCCTTAAGTTTTGGATATACCTGACTGTACAGAAATACCATTTTGTTCTTCAGTGCACAGAGCTTCTGATTATCATCAAGCCTTCACTATTATGGGTTCTCTTTTGTTCCTAATTTTGCCAAGCCCAAATAATAAAAATGTAAGCTCATGCATTAGCAGATAATCAGATAATAAATATTAACTGAATATTTATTGATAAGAAATGGCACCAAAGGATATGTCAATATCCAATTTAATTTCACAGTGATTGGAATATTCAATCACAGTCTAAATTCCTTTAGACTTACTTTCTGTAGGTTACATGAAGATATTTTATGATTAGCACAGAAAATAAGGGAAAATCATAGATAATAATATAATTGACCTTTAAATCAGAGAAAAACCAGATGGAAAAAAAGAATAGCCAATCTAAAACTACACTCATGGGAATTAAATCATGAGGAACAATATTTCATTTTGGCAAAAAAAAAAGTTAATCAGACATTATTTTGACAAGGACCCATAGATCAGAGGAGTGGCTTCAGGCCAGATCAGATAGCACCGGGACAGCTGCCAAGGCAAATCTGCAGATAATGGGAAGCTATGATGGCTGTGACTGTCTATTGAAGAAATGAATTAGTGAATACAATAATAGGTGTAACTAATCACTAATTGCAAATTCATCAATATAGTTCAGATTTTTAAGTGAATGTTCTTTAAAAAAAAACCCACAGTATTTTTATCCTTTATGCAAGCCTATGAAAATTCATAGGTTCACCCTGGCTGACTGCAGCCAGGAAATCAGCAGACATTTAATTCTTAGGAGGAGAGCAATGACAAATCTCGATAAAATAGTTAAGACAATTCTCAATAAAATAGTTAAGAGCAGAGACATCACACTGACCACAAAGGTCTGAATACAGTAGTTAAAGCAATGGTGTTCCCTGTAGTAACATATGGCTGCAAGAGCTGGACCATAAGGAAGCTGAGAGAAGGACGATCGATGCTTTGAAACTGTGGTGTTGGAGGAAAATTCTGAGGGTGCCTTGGACTGCAAGAAGATCAAACCAGTCCATCCTCCAGGAAATAAAGCCAGACTGCTCACTTGAGGGAAGGATATTAAAGGCAAAACTGAAATACTTTGGCCACATAATGAGAAGACAGGACACCCTGGAGAAGATGCTGATGCTAGGGAGAGTGGAAGGCAAAGGGAAGAGGGGTCGACCAAGGGCAAGGTGGATGGATGATATTCTAGAGGTGACGGACTCGTCCCTGGGGGAGCTGGGGGTGTTGACGACTGACAGGAAGCTCTGGCGTGGGCTGGTCCATGAAGTCACGAAGAGTCAGAAGCGACTGAAAAAATAAACAACAATGAAGATTCTCCTTACATTTGTATGCAGGGTATCAGATTGTATTCACAATCAAATGAACATTTACAGTATATCTTTAGACAGTGCTATGGAAGCTGTTGTTTAATGCATCCTTGCACAATTACTAATTATGCTGCTCAAAAAGGAAATATGGAAGCCAATTAACAAATAATTTACAATTAACATCAACATTTTTCTACAGTATATAATTTCAATTGCAATGCTGTTTTAAAAAGTCCAGTTGGTATTGTGTGCTTCAGAGTCGTGCAGTGCTTCAAAAATAATTTGGAAAAGATGTTTAAAATACGCAGAAGCACAGGTATCTGCACTTTATGCGACTCTTTAAATCAGCCATCTCTTTTCCTGGAACCACATGGCTGCCCTTTGCAGATCCCATGTCATTCCAGAAAAAGTCACAGCTGCTTTAATGAGCTGCAGATGTTCATGCTCCTGTGTGCTCCAAAGCACCTTTTTGGAATCAGATATGGATATTGGCCAAATGCTGAAGGAGAGCAAAACAAATCCCTTAAATCCCCCCAAATTAAAACTGCATCTTGACAAGAAGCTGCTAAAAAATAACTCTCTCGACCTTCTCCTCCAGACTCTTAGTTTTCATTCATTCTGTTAAGAAGGCCATACCAAATTAAGGAAGACGATTAGCAGACATTAGGGCAAGTTATACTGAAGGTGGCCCTTCACAGTTGCTATAAAAATACTATATAGTACATGGTTCCATCTTCCAAAGAAAAGACAAATAAAATCTACTACCTAGCACAAAATGACTAGATTCTGGACTCATCTTAAAGCACTTCATAATCTTTAAACTTTAAATACTGTATATGCTTTGTCAGATGGGGGAGAGGGGCAGTAATATAAATCTAATAAATAAATACAATAAATAAATACAATATATTTCTATTAACAAATATCCAAACAATTAGTTAGCTGATAGCTTTAATGTTGTTTAACAAACTTTTGTTTCCCTTTTAATTTTCACTGCTACTTATTTTCATCTTTTCTATCATATCTTGTTTTCTTTGCCCAGTTAGATTGTTACATGAGTTATTTCAATACATAACACTTAATTCATTTTCTTTCTCTCACTTTTTAATCTTCTTTTCCAGTTTAGCAATCTAGCTCTACCAACATCACTTCATGGATTTAGGTGCTTTTTTTTTTAGTGACATTTGTAAAGGCAAGAAGATCAAAAGATTAGATTAGGCCAAGGTTAGAGGCAATGAGCCTTTTAAAATGCCTCCTTCTGATATCTTGGTTACTGAATTCCTTTGCAATAAAGGAACGTAAGTTTATCTTGCTTGAACCGTAAGACCATGTGGAAGACACATCTTAAAAATGGATGTAGATTCTCCCCTAATGACATCATGATAATGATTGCAACTTTGAAGTTGTGACTCCTAGATGAAAAGTGTTAATTGAACAAACAATGGAACTTCTGAGGAGTGTTTTTATTGTGCCGAATTAATTAAAATGAAAAATGAAAAATGTTTAATCATTAGATTTAACAAAATAATATAATACTGAGATTTGAAGAAGGGAGGGAAGGAGGAATCGTATGTATAAGATAACTCCCCCAAAGTTGAAACAACTGTTCAAAATCTTATTTGCCTCTTTCCTGGGGAGGGGGGGGGGACTATTTCAAATGTTACAGATTGCAAATATCATCAATCCATTATTGCAAGCCAGTTGTAGAATTCTTCTTCCAATGCTATATAATCATTATTTGGCCATTCCCAAAGCAATAAAAATCCATGATATTTGATTGATTCCAAATGCTGGGAATATAGCTAAAGTTATTTTTTCTTTTAATCCATTCAATTGTGTCCAGTTCTCGGAGACTGCCTGGACAAGTTCCTGAAGTTTTCTTGGCAAGGTTTTTCAGAAGTGGTTTGCCACTGTCTTCTTCCTAGTGCTGAGAGAGAGTGAGTGGCCCAGGGTCAACCAGCTGGCTTTGTGCCTAAGGCGGGACTAGAACGCCTTCCTGGTTTCTAGCCTGATGCCTTAACCACTGCATGAAACTGGCTGTCAAAGGGTACATATTCATCCTTAATTAACAATGATTAATTTAATGACCATATGAGTTAATGCTCAAGTTCTAAGTTACATCTGTAGCAGCAAAACAACTGTATTCAAGCTTTATTAAGCATTCTCTGTGGTGTCTGGGATGTACAAAATAATGTTTTGTGCTACATTAAACTCATTCTAAGATCAAAAGAAATCAGTTCCACATTTTAAGGTAAGTTGCCACTGTTTCACTAAAAATATTCAGTTTTTGTTGTTTATTTGTTTAGTCGCTTCCGACTCTTCGTGACTTCATGGACCAGCCCACGCCAGAGCTTCCTGCCGGTCGTCAACACCCCCAGCTCCCCCAGGGACGAGTCCATCACCTCTAGAATATCATCCATCCACCTTGCCCTTGGTCGGCCCCTCTTCCTTTTGCCTTCCACTCTCCCTAGCATCAGCATCTTCTCCAGGGTGTCCTGTCTTCTCATTATGTGGCCAAAGTATTTCAGTTTTGCCTTGAATATCATTCCCTCAAGTGAGCAGTCTGGCTTTATTTCCTGGAGGATGGACTGGTTTGATCTTCTTGCAGTCCAAGGCACTCTCAGAATTTTCCTCCAACACCACAGTTCAAAAGCATCAATCTTCCTTCTCTCAGCCTTCCTTATGGTCCAGCTCTCGCAGCCATATGTTACTACAGGGAACACCATTGCTTTAACTATGCGGGCCTTTGTTGTCAGTGTGATGTCTCTGCTCTTAACTATTTTATTGAGATTTGTCATTGCTCTTCTCCCAAGGATTAAGCATCTTCTGATTTCCTGACAGCACTCAGCATCTGCAGTAATCTTTGCACCTAGGAATACAAAGTCTTTCACTGCTTCTACATTTTCTCCCTCTATTTGCCAGTTATCAATCAAGATGGTTGCCATAATCTTGGTTTTTTTTTAGGTTTAGCTGCAAGCCAGCTTTTGCACTTTCTTCTTTCACCTTCATCATAAGGCTCCTCAGTTCCTCTTCGCTTTCAGCCATCAAAGTGGTATCATCTGCATATCTGAGATTGTTAATGTTTCTTCCAGCGATTTTAACTCCAGCCTTGGATTCCTCAAGGCCAGCTTGTCGCATGATGTGTTCTGCATACAAGTTGAATAGGTAGGGTGAGAGTATACAGCCCTGCCGTACTCCTTTCCCAATCTTAAACCAGTCCGTTGTTCCGTGGTCTGTTCTTACTGTTGCTACTTGGTCGTTATACAGATTCCTCAGGAGGCAGACAAGATGACTTGGTATCCCCATACCACTAAGAACTTGCCACAATTTGTTATGGTCCACACAGTCAAAGGCTTTAGAATAGTCAATAAAACAGAAATAGATGTTTTTCTGAAACTCCCTGGCTTTTTCCATTATCCATGGGATATTGGCAATTTGGTCCTGAGTTCCTCTGCCTTTTCTAAACCCAGCTTGTACATCTGGCAATTCTCGCTCCATGAACTGCTGAAGTCTACCTTGCAGGATATTGAGCATTACCTTACTGGCATGTGAAATGAGTGCCACTGTTCGATAGTTTGAACATTCTTTAGTGTTTCCCTTTTTTGGTATGGGGATATAAGTTAATCTTTTCCAATCTGATGGCCATTCTTGTGTTTTCCAAATTTGCTGGCATATAGCATGCATTACCTTGACAGCATCATCTTGCAAGATTTTGAACAGTTCAGCTCGGATGCCGTTGTCTCCTGCTGCCTTGTTATTAGCAATGCTTCTTAAGGCCTATTCAACCTCACTCTTCAGGATGTCTGGCTCTAGCTCACTGACCACACCGTCAAAGCTATCCCCGATATTGTTATCCTTCCTATACAGGTCTTCCATATATTCTTGCCACCTTTTCTTGATCTCTTCTTCTTCTGTTAGGTCCTTGCCATCTTTGTTTTTGATCATACCCATTTTTGCCTGGAATTTACCTCCAATGTTTCTAATTTTCTGGAAGAGGTCTCTTGTCCTTCCTATTCTATTGTCTTCTTCCACTTCTGCGCATTGCTTGTTTAAAAATAATTCCTTATCTCTTCTGGCTAACCTCTGGAATTTTGCATTTAATTGGGCATATCTCCCCCTATCACTGTTGCCTTTTGCTTTCCTTCTTTCTTGGGCTACTTCTAGTGTCTCAGCAGACAGCCATTTTGCCTTCTTGGTTTTCTCTTTCTTTGGGATGTATTTTGTTGCCGCCTCCTGAACAATGCTGCCAACTTCTGTCCAGAGTTCTTCCGGGACCCTATCTACTAAGTCCAGTCCCTTAAATCGATTCTTCACCTCCACTGCATATTCCTTAGGAATATTAGTGAGCTCATATCTAGCTGATCTGTGGGTCTTCCCTAATCTCTTTAGTCTGATCCTAAATTGTGCAAGAAGAAGTTCGTGATCTGAACTACAGTCAGCTCCAGGCCTTGTTTTTACCGACTGTACAGATGTCCGCCACCTTTGGCTGCAAAGGATGTAATCAATCTGATTTTGGTGTTGTCCATCTGGTGAAGTCCATGTATAAAGCCGTCTCTTAGGTTGTTGGAAGAGAGTGTTTGTTATGCAGAGTGAGTTGTCTTGGCAAAATTCTATCAGCCTATGTCCTGCTTCGTTTTGTTCTCCCAGGCCATACTTACTTGTAATTCGAGGTGTCATTTGACTGCCCACCTTAGCATTCCAGTCTCCCGTGATGAAAATAACATCTCTTTTAGGCGTGTTGTCCAGTAGGTGCTGCAGATCCTCATAGAACTGCTCTACTTCAGCTTCTTCAGCATTTGTGGTTGGGGCGTATATTTGGATCACTGTGATGTTAGATGGCTTGCCCTGAATTCGAATTGAGATCATTCTGTCATTTTTTGGGTTGTATCCAAGCACTGCTTTAGCCACTTGACTATTAATTATGAAGGCTACTCCATTTCTTCTGTGGTTCTCTTGTCCACAGTAGTAGATCTGGTGGTCATTTGATGTGAAGTGGCCCATTCCAGTCCATTTCAGTTCACTGACGCCCAGAATGTCTATCTTTAATCTTGACATCTCACCAATAACCACATCCAATTTGCCCTGGCTCATAGATCTTACATTCCAGGTTCCAATGGTGTGTTGATCCTTAGAACATCGGATTCGCCGTTCACCACCAGCACCGTCGGCCGCTAGCCGTCCTTTCAGCTTTGAACTAGCTGCGTCATCATGTCTGGGGCTAGTTGAGCTCATCCTCTGTTCCTCCCCAGTAGCATTTTGACCATCTTCCGACCTGGGGGTCTCATCTTCCGATGGTATACCGACATATCTCTGGTTGTACTGATCCATTTAGTTTTCATGGCAAGAATACTGGGGTGGGTTGCCATTACCTTCCCCAGGGATCGCATTTAGTCTGACCTCTCTGTCATGACCTTCCCGTCTTGGGTGGCCCTTCACAGTTTAGCTCATGGCATCATTGAGGTGCTCAAGCTCCAGCACCACGACAAGGTAACGATCCTTTGCTGAAGAAAATATTCAGTATTATTCTAAATTTTATGTAAATAGTTAATGTCAATTTCATCTATGTCCCTCACATTATTGAAAAAGTAAAACCTCTACTGATTTCCCCAAAGCTTTATGTCACACTATCAGGATTAAGAGCCCAAACAACAAGTACTTAAATTGATAACCTATCAAGAACCACCAAGAAGTCAACAAAATTATATTTTAATATTACAATGGTTTTAAAAACAGTTACAACAGAACTAAAATTGTTTCAGTTATACTACCTTGTGATAAGCTCAATTTACAACAACAAAAGCTATTTTTAAACTGGGATTGTCTCATAAAAGAAAAATGGGTTCTTGACATGGAATGGATTACTTATTTAAAATGATAATACACTATTAATAATCGCATGGGATTTACAGTTCAGATAAAACATATCAATAAAACTTTGGGGAAACTGTTAATAAATCAGTGCTTACTTCAAAAATTTCCACTACCTCAGAAATTGAAGGAGGAAAGCCATAGTCAACTATGGTAGACAAAAATCAGAAGTCATCTGGTAGCACCTTTTCAGGCTAACAAATTATTATTAAAATGCTACTAGGCATCCTTCTGATTTAAGTAAAAAACAACCATTATACGAGTTGAACAGGTTTTCTTTATCAGAAGCGACCTTTGGGTTCATCACTACCCATTTTTTATGTGCTTCCACACATCTCAATATAACATGCACGCAACAGGTGATCAGGAATCAAACCAGAATGAAAAGTGAAGATGGAAAGAATTCAGGGTATTAAAAAAGTGTGTGTCTGTGTTCCATTTCTTGAGGGAAACTCTTATGTCCAGTGCTTCTGCTTCAGAACTCAAAACACTGACCTAGTCAAGGAAATTCCTAGGGAAAACAGTAGGAGGAAGGAGTACTAGGTATGTTCCCCACCTTAAGTTATTTATAAAAATAATAAAGGCAGGATGAAAAATCTAGTAATAAAAAAATAATAAATAGATAGACTAAAGCAAAAAAGAAAAATAGGGGCATTGGTATTAGGATGAAATCTATCCCAGTTTTGGTTATAATTGTGCTTCTTGTGGAAATAGGTGCCATGAGACAAAGAGGTATCAGATGAAAATTGCCCTTCAAAATGTGATAGGATCAAATCTTGATCTATGGGCCATTTTCCCATCCACTATGATTTGGAACTCTTCCTCCAGTTGCCACCATGTTGCCAAGACACACTGAAAAGTTAGAAATCCCTAACTGCTACTCTTTGGGGTAGAAGTTCTGCATAGAATTACTGACTCATTGAATTGAGATATATATTCCAAAATACCTCCCATACTGAAGGGATGGTATAATTGGTATCTATTAAGAAAATCATAATTTATGGAATAGCTCTCCAAGAGGACATTTTCTTAAAATAAAATTTAAAATACAGTCTATTATATCATCCATTTCCAACCTTCAGATTTTACTGTGTACAATATTATCTTAACTTTGACCATCCATATCTGCCATGAGGCATATCACACAATCAGCAAATGCTGTATGATATAAATAACTTCCTACATCAAAGACTAACAAATTACTTTGATGCTTTCCTAAAAGTCAGTAGTTTCTGCTGTCTACTTTTTTGCCTTGATCATATGATAATAAATCATTATACAGTGGTGAACACCTTGTTTCCATTTACAGTTGTTATTTATATGAGGAGACATTAACCTCTGGCTTTTCATATATCTGTATCAGTAGCCCTCAGATCAAAAAAGTTCCAGCCCAATTTGGGATGTTGGAAAGAAGAGCGTTGATCGACACTGTTCTCTTTATGGTTTATTCAATTGTATTTTTCACAGAGACAAGACTATCAATGAATTCTTTGTTTCCTTGGCAATAAACAAAACATGAAGTGTCAGAAAGAAAGCAATGGGCTATTAATCACACCCCCTTGATAACCCTGACCCTAGTAAAGTATAACATCTGTCTTGTGTTTTATGTGGCTGGAAGCCAGAATCAGGAGAAGAGAAGCAGCAGTTTCACTGGTCAAATATTAACATTGCACAGCATGTTGATTTTGTAAGCACCCTGCAAACTCAGAGACTTTAATGGAATTGTTTTTGATTTGGCTGCTGTCCCATCCATTAATATTCCAAGAGTGAGTCACCCATGTGAACAGACAAACACTAACAAAGTCATGTCCAGACAGCCAGAATGAGCCACTCCCTTTTCAAGTGAGAAAAAAGAACTTGGATCAGGAAACGTGAGAGAAAGAGAGAGAGAGAGATGCACACATATATACATGTACACACACATGTGTGTGTGTGCACGTATACATATGTGAACATATGCATAATTATTAAAACAAAGTAATTAATTTCTATCAGAATCAACCCAGAGCATAATGAGTTTCCCAGGAATCATGAGTTATTGCTAAGATACTTTTCACTCTATTGACCTACATAGCCAAACCTTCCTACTGTCCAACATAAGATGATAACAATTAACCAAGCCATCTAGTTGGACAAAAAAATTTCCCTTGTTTTGCTCTAGAAATGGTGACAATGGACAGTATTCATCCATACATAAGCAGAATGCAATTACATTTCAGAAAAGGCGACTCCTGAATTTGGCTTTGCCCAATTGCAGACTTATTCTTTGCCATTCCAAAGTGTTGGTCATCTGGAAAGGCTTTCCAACATTAGAGAATATATGAAGAAAAACAGATGAGAAATCAATGTCAATAGATTAGCATGATCCAGGAAGCCAATGAAGTGTTCTTAAGGGTGCATTAGTGCTCACTGTGTGTTCAATAGCCTAATCCAAGTCCTGAAAAGTCCTTCTACCATTCCAGCTCAAGAAAAATAGAACAAACATAACCCGGAAAAATAAAAAAGAATGGTGTTTTATGAATGTACTATAATTTTTGATAAAATAAAGGCTCAGTCTTTTTAGCTAAAGTTAATCATTTTTATGATCAGTGAAACTATTGTATGATGAAACTGAGTGCTTGTTTTTGCTCAGTCTAAGACTTAGCTAGCCAGAAACAATCTAAACCTCCCAGCCATTAAGTAAATAGACCCTCCCAGCCATTGCAGTCACACATATACTTCAGACCTATATAAAGATTAGAAGACTGAACATATCTGTCACATTATGATCAAGTCCCTGATAAAATGATGGGCAGATTAATAGGACTTCTAATGGGATTCAGAGGAAATCCTAGGCAGCAAAGTATAATTAAGTTACACATGTTTGGTATAGATTAAAGAAGAATAAATAGACATTTTGCAATATATATCACTGCTTAACAAGCCTGTAACCTAGAATGAATTTCAAAGTAATAAGGAAACTCTAATAAAAAATCTGGGAAAGTAAAGGAATGTTAAAAATATTCTCAACATCTAGCAGGTCATTATAACTGATTTATTAAGAAATAAATTAGCACTTGATATAATTTTAATTATATTCATCATGTCTTTATTACACCATAACTGCAGGTAAAACCTGGACTGCAAACTTTATTCAAATGATTTATCAATTTAATTAATTTAGAAGCTTTTATATTGATTAATTGGTCAACTATTTTAAAGTAATGTTCATTTGTTTTCAATGTAGCTATGCATAATTATTTCAAGTGGAGAACACCATCTTAAAAGAGACAGTTCTTCTTTATTATCAGCAAAAAATGAGCCTCAGTTCATGAAGTATCTCAGCCCCCAAAACAAAATGCAAAAGCATAGAAACAGAGCAGAAAGGGCCACTTAAGCTCATTTGGCCTCATTGCACAAATCCAAATTTAAGCATCCCAGACAAATGGATATCTGGCTTCCATTTGAACATTTCTAGTGAAGGAGGCCCACCACTCTCTAAGTAATCAGTCAATCAAGATAAAAAGTTAATCTGGCAAGCAAGTTAAGCACCTAAGCAAAGATCTAATGAATGCTACATATTAATCATCAGCTAAAGCTAGAAAGAGAACCCAACACTGGATTGTGTTCTATTTTATTTACAGTGGTACACACCCATCAAAGAAATCAGCCAGCAACCATATCAAACAAGATGTTACAACATAGCTATTAAATAAACATTCTGTATTAAGTAATGCGAGAAAGTCATATGTGTTCAGTGATATCTTTTGACTCACACCTACAAACACAAATAAGAGGAACAGTAGTTTGCCAAGCAGGATGCAACACATAACAACCTATGAACATGAACCCAAATGTGCCAAGTTTAAACATCAGGAAAAGATTTAGATTAAATTATTTTAAATATTTTACTGGTCCTAATGTCAGATTAGAATGGATGAAAGAAAAATCTGATAAAAAATAATAAATTTACATCTTGGTTAGATGGCCAAACCATAAGTTCACATACCCCAGCTTTTTTGACCTTTTTATTTTATTTTTATTTATTTAAATTTATTGGCTACCCAATAAACTCTTTTCCCTACAGATGTGTTGGTGGACTCTTTTCCCTACAGATGTGTTGGACTTCAATTCCCATAATTCACAGTGAGGAACCATGCTGTCATTGTATTATAAGAGCTGAAATCCAATATATCTGGAAAGCACAACTGGGGAAAGTTGATGTAACTAGTTATTACAAAACAAAAACAAAACAAAACAATACAAATACATTATGCATAGGTTAGCATGTGGCCTGTAATATACTACTTACTTTCACTGTGAATTAAAAATGGATTTGCAACTGGTGTATAGATTACCTGGATTAAGAAAGGAATGCTATTATCAGGATGCACATACCTAGAATTCTTCATAAACTACTTTAGCTCATCAAATGTAGATTTCATCCTTGGGGGAAGGAAAGAGCTAACGATGGATGTACCCAGCAAGCAAATTTCAACAAATGGATTTCAGGTTGTTGACAAGAACCTGAAATATGCCTTTACATCAAGACCACAAAGCATGCAAACTACCTTATAGAATTAACTTAGTGACTGCCTATAAAAACTGCCAACTTTGAACACAAGCAGGAGTCGGGATTCAGAAAGGAAAGGATGATACTGAAACTGAATAATTTTGGATTGTATAATCTAAACCAGATTGTGAAGTGTCCTGTGAAATCTCTCTCCAAATAGATTAGAGAATGGCAGAACAGTGTATTAGTTATATGAATAAAGGTAATGAACCCTTGGAGGCACATCCTGGCACAACCAGTCAGTTTTCTTCACAGTGGTATGGACATGATTTGCCCCTGGAATATTTTCAACCTCCCAGGCTAACCTACAATGCTGGGATTTCCTGATCATCTCCCATCTCCCATCTAAATGCTAACTGTGTAAAACCCCATGGCACTGCACTGAAGCTTTTTAGTTCAACACTTTGCTGGGGGAGGGCAGGTAGGGGAAGGTCCTAACTATACAAAGGTCCTTTCCGAAGGTCCTAAACTAACGAACTTTAGCTTAATACAAAATAGTAGTAGTAATAGTAGTAGTAATAAGTAATCATATAATTGCTGGGAGTTGGGCAGCATATAAATTTAATAAATTATTACTATTACTATTATTATTATCAATGGGACAATAAAAAGGCAAAAAGCAAACACTGCATTTCCAAAGAACAATTTGAAAGCAAAATCGTTAATTTCATTAGTACATTGAAATGAGGATATGGTAAAAGGAATGTTACATGTCATTCTGGCCCTTTCCCTCTCAACAGTGGAACTGATGCTTGAATAATGAAGGTAAAAGTAGGTGTCCCTTGGTTAATTCCACAAGCCTGAAACCCATCCAATTTTAGCCAAACTGTGCCCGCTATCCCTTCCGAAAAAGCAGGAGCTATTCTAAAATAAGAGGGCCGTGACCTCTTAAATCATCCCACAGTGAAGCAGGTTCAGAAGTGCTTTGGATTGAAGAAAAGCACAAGAGAAGAGGCCAGTGAAAATAAGGGTGCTCTCAATATCCTTAAATGCAGATGTGGCAAATTGCTCTCATCACTATCTGAAAAATGGCCTAAATGTTTTGGATTTATTTAGGCAGCATTTTCAGGGGGATAAATAACAGTAGCCATAGAAACAGTTTATCTCCTAAGGATTTTCCTCTCCTATTGCCATTGTTAAAACCACCCAAAAATCTTGGATGTAAATAGTGAACATCTGGGGTTAACAGAAGGGTTGATAGTGATCTAAGGGATCAAATATAAGCAAAATATCTCACTTTTCCATTGCCATCATTAATTTTAAAAAGGTAAAAATTGCACTACCAAGTTTTGGTTATTTTGCCACCAAATTTTCTTGGTGTGATTATGGGGACTACAAATGGCGTAGTAATGTAGCACATGGGTTATCTCCCCTTGATGTAGAAGGTTTTATCTTTTTGCTTGAGAACAGCCATATTGATGTCAATCAAAGAATCAGCAATAGTGAAGCAAGTATATATTCTTTTCTTCTACTACTGTTTTCCTGGTCTAAATCAATCCTGTATGGAGGTAGCTATTCCAAGTCCACAATTGGCAAGACCCAGAACTACACTGCACTTCCATATTAACATCTAATTTTTTGTGCTAAGGCTAGAACACTGTCCATGGAGGATGTTTTCATTTAGAGTCGTACACTAAGTAAGGAGTTAGGCTTGATGGACCAAATGAGCCCTTCCAACTTTAAGATTCTACCATTGCCCAAGTCCGAGAAGGTAAAGGTAAAATTCTCTTTTAAAAACTCTATTTTATTTTTAAGTAATTATGGTATAGTAATATGATTAGGTTCCTGATTATTGAATACAAACAGAATACAAACAGAAATACATATATTTCTATGCCTACAATCCAATATCAGACAATCAAATGTAATATACTGTTTTTACTCTCTGTTATTGTTTTTATGGTACATTTTATTGTTTATTTTAACTTAATGTTTTATACAATGTAGTAATGTATGCTTTTATTTACACTTTTAACCTTCCATTTGAATGGTTTGCATTTGGTAGTTCAATAAAAATTAATTAAAAATAACTATAAAAATATAAAAACATTTAGGCATTGACATGTGAAATGAAGGGAAACAATTTACAGAAACAGGCAGTGAGCAAGAAATGAGAAATGGTCATGTTCTCAAAAAGCTAGTCATGTCATTTACCTAAATTCAGAGGAGGGTGGTTTCTTAAATATGACGCTTGTTTATTTTAAAAAAATAACTGTATTTCCCACACTACATGCAGTATTGTCTTTATATTCCTTTGCTTACTAGTATCAACTAAAATCTTCTATTAAGCCGTTAAGCAGAGGCTATGCTTTGCTAGATCCATTATGCCTCCTAAACCATCATTTTTCTAACGTTCATCACATGTTTTTCCACCTACTGTGACCCAGAGCTGCTAATAGCTCTAAAGTTCAGACAAATACAAGTGCAGTCCCACAAGAAACATTGTTGTTTTTACTCTTTCTTATTTTAACCTGAAAACTCTTTCATTTAAAGGCACAAAAGAAAATAATACCCCAACAATTCTGGAAATATTCACTCCACTCTTCTACCCTTCTTGTTTTGTGATGGCTTCATTTTAGGAGTCAAATCAATTTAGTCAGATGAAATTTGATCCCCAACAGTTTACCATTTTGGTAGGGTTTATTTGATACAAAATAGGGCATCTCTGTGTGTATATAAATAGGATTACTAAAGAGAAATAATAATTTATTTAGAATATTTTTTTCATAAAGATTGACAGGTCATTACTGTGAGCACTAATGAGTATGCAAGATTTTGAATGGTTTAGAGATTTCACACATACAGACAAACATGTATAGAAACATACATATACATATACATGCACACACAACCATCATGCTATTTCCTTTTGGGATAAGCAACCTTATGAAAGAACATTTCATTGTCCTATGCAAAAACCGTACACAGGTCAGGAAGCCACATCTAGATGGAACATACTGAAATAGACTGGCTCCAGGTTGGGAAAGGAGTAAGACAAGATTGTCTATCTCCCCTTATTATTCAATCTAGATGATGATGATGATGAGCCATCAAGTCATTTTTGACTCCTAGCAACCACATAGTTAGATTTTCTCCATGATGATCTATCCCTAACCTAGTCTTTCAGGTCTTCCAATGGTGAACTCATCACCATTGTGACTGAGTCCATCCACCTTGCTGCTGGTTGTCCACTTCTCTTTCCTTCCACCTTTCCCAGCATTAGTTCCTTATGTGGAATATATATTGAGGGAAGTTGGATTGGAGGAAGATGAGCATGGTTTTAAAACTGCAGGAAGAAACATTAATAACTTGCAGTATGCCAATGATACTACCCTGATAGCTGAAAATGCAAATTATTGTCAAGCTCTGGTAATGAAAGTCAAGGAGCACAATGAAAAAAAATGGGACTGAGATTTAACATAAAGAAAACCAAACTAATGACAACAGATACAGCAACCAACCTTAGGATTAACAATGAAGATATTGAAATGGTGGCTAGCTTTGCCTTTTAGGATTGACTGTCAACGGTAAAGGAGCCACCAGTCAAGAAATGCACCATAGACTAACACTTGGTAGAGTAGCAGTGAAGGCCTTGGGAAAGATATTCAGATTCTGGGATCAGAATCATGCAGGCAATGGTTTTCCCTGTGACACTCTATGGAAGCAAAAGTTGAAGTAGCAGGATAGAAAGAATATTGATGCTTTTGAACTTTGGTTTTGGAGAAGACTCATGAGAATACCACGGATGGTCAGGAAAACAAATAAATGGATCATCAAATAAATAATTCCAGAGTTCTTACTTGAGGTACAAATGACCAGGCTCAAATTATCATACTTTGGATATATTATGTGAAGACCTAGCTTTAGTGTTTAATTACAGTAGCAATGAGTGCACCACTGGAAGACCCGAAGGGCCAGGTTGGGACAAATTGTCCTGGAGAAAATCTATCTATGTGGTTGATAAGAGTCACTACTGACTTGATGGGATATAATCAATCAATCAACCTTATGCAAAGCACAGAAAGAAAAAAATTAATAGTAAACAAAGAAATTATAAGCATAAGGTAAGTAAGAGAAAAGCTAAGTCCAGTTTACACCAACTTCATTCACTATACTTCTCCATACCTTTCTATCCTTGCAGACCATCCTTGCCTCTACCACATTCATATACTGATTCATATATTGCCTTTTGTTCTTTAAACATGTCATACTCTCTCTTTTCTTTAAATATCTCACACTCTCTCAACCCATCCAGCCATGACTTTCTCAGTCATCCCCTTCCTTTTAACCCATTCATTCATTCATTCATTCATTCTTCCTTCATTTATTTAATAATTTCACCTTGATTCATTGTCTCAATGACAAGCACTTCAGTGTATTTTTTTCAAGTTGCTCACTTACTTTTGTATTCAATTCACAACCATTCAGTGCACATTTATTCTTGACATTCTCTCTTCTCTTGTTCTACTATACCAATTTAAGTACCCCATTCCCACTACATGTAACTTACTTTTGATTCTCCAAGCATTACCCAATTGTCACTTCAATATAACAAAGTAGGGAGAAACACTTTCTTATAAACAACCATTTTTGTTTCATTCAACAAACATTCATTCTTTGCTACAGAACACATACTATTCACTGCCTTTCTATCAGCATTTGTATGTTTTAAAATGTTTCCATCTTTAATAAACATTCTACCAAGATTCACAAATTCATGTACTTGCTCTTTTTTTTTTAAAAAAAAATATTTTTAATTTAATTTTTTTTTTGGCCATATATGTATACTTACAATTTACTTTCCATAACATGTTTCCTGTTGGTTTGGCTGATATTCCAGGCTGCTTATCACTTTGTTCCTCAGTTCAGGTTTCTTTTCTGACTCTGACCTGCTCAGCTGAGGTTCTTACCTCACTTATTCTCTATAATAGAAGAGAGCATATTATAAGTGTTTAGCTCTAGACAGATTTAAGTACCTTAGGTATTCCTAGCATCATGCTACTTTCCTAATAAAGCTTTTCTTTGTTTTCCTTCACACAAGCACCACTTTCAAGAAAACTTTCTTTCAAACATTACACTCCTAACTTTAGTATTTTTCTCTCCATGCATTCTTACCCCTGTATTAAGCTATCCACTAACCAACATCTACGTCCCTAACCAACACACCTCTAACATCATCATAAGCATTCATGAATTTATCCATAGATCCATGCATTAAACAACCAAAGACATTCCACCTGCATGTCTTATTCTCTGCTCAGTGCTGAACCTTTCATTAAGCATTCCAATTATTCTCATGCATGCTTTACTTCCATTTTAATGTGGCTTCAGTTTGTTTTAATGATATGGCACTGTATTCATTATCAACTGTCTCATGAACAGCAGTTGCCTGAGACATAAGGACTGCTATAAAAGTGCCTCACCCATGAAAGAGATTCACATGTAGAACATACTCAGATGAGGCTTTTAATGCATGCTGCCCTGCCTTATTCTTGGAATGTTACAAGGGAATCAGTTTTCATTTGTTATCCTCTAATCATTTCTGTTTATAGAATAATATATTAAAGAGTTCAAGATAGCCGTATAGGGCATTTTAATGGTAGCTATAGGAGCCCTCCAACTCAAAGCATGCCAAGGACCATCTATTCCAGTATCCAGTTTCAAATATGTATGTACAGTATGTATGTATGTATGTATGTATGCATGTATGTATTGTATTTGTGTTCCACTAGAGTTAATTTGATTCTCAGTTGAATTGGACAGCTAAATGCCTCTAGGAAACCAAGAAACAAGGAATGGAGAATATGGCCCTCTTCTGTTTGTCCCTAACTTCTTCCATTCACATAAATACTATTCTTGGACATGCAGATCCCTTTTAGCTATTATACAGTTCACAGATATCTCCTAAATAAGAGAACCAGATTAGTAGGCTTCTCATTGATTAAGATGGAAGACTTACACATTTTCTCCTATAATGATCTCTTTGACAACCCATTTATCTGACAACAAAATGTGTCTATACATATGCATTGCATCAGTCTAGCTCATTCCAATGAACATACATAAAACTTGCTACTCCATGTTTAAGGCCCACAGGCTGTTTCAGTGCGATAGTTTTGGCTGTTTCCAATATTGCCTGGGCAGTTTTATGTACAGGGGAACATACAGTCAGCAATGATGTATGAATGTTCTGTTTTATTGATCTTTTTGTTGTTTATTCATTTAGTCGCTTCCGACTCTTCGTGACTTCATGGACCAGCCCACGCCAGAGCTTCCTGTCGGTCGTCAACACCCCCAGCTCCCCCAGGGACGAGTCCGTCACCTCTAGAATATCATCCATCCATCTTGCCCTTGGTCGGCCCCTCTTCCTTTTGCCCTCCACTCTCCCTAGCATCAGCATCTTCTCCAGGGTGTCCTGTCTTCTCATTATGTGGCCAAAGTATTTCAGTTTTGCCTTTAATATCATTCCCTCAAGTGAGCAGTCTGGCTTTATTTCCTGGAGGATGGACTGGTTGGATCTTCTTGCAGTCCAAGGCACTCTCAGAATTTTCCTCCAACACCACAGTTCAAAAGCATCGATCTTCCTTCGCTCAGCCTTCCTTATGGTCCAGCTCTCGCAGCCATATTTTACTACAGGGAACACCATTGCTTTAACTATGCGGGCCTTTGTTGTCAGTGTGATGTCTCTGCTCTTAACTATTTTATCGAGATTTGTCATTGCTCTTCTTCCAAGGATTAAGCGTCTTCTGATTTCCTGACTGCAGTCAGCATCTGCAATAATCTTTGCACCTAGGAATACAAAGTCTTTCACTGCTTCTACATTTTCTCCCTCTATTTGCCAGTTATCAATCAAGCTGGTTGCCATAATCTTGGTTTTTTTGAGGTTTAGCTGCAAACCAGCTTTTGCACTTTCTTCTTTCACCTTCATCATAAGGCTCCTCAGTTCCTCTTCACTTTCAGCCATCAAAGTGGTATCATCTGCATATCTGAGATTGTTAATGTTTCTTCCAGAGATTTTAACTCCAGCCTTGGATTCCTCAAGGCCAGCTTGTCGCATGATGTGTTCTGCATACAAGTTGAAAAGGTAGGGTGAGAGTATACAGCCCTGCCGTACTCCTTTCCCAATCTTAAACCAGTCCGTTGTTCCGTGGTCTGTTCTTACTGTTGCTACTTGGTCGTTATACAGATTCTTCAGGAGGCATACAAGATGACTTGGTATCCCCATACCACTAAGAACTTGCCACAATTTGTTATGGTCCACACAGTCAAAGGCTTTAGAATAGTCAATAAAACAGAAATAGATGTTTTTCTGAAACTCCCTGGCTTTTTCCATTATCCAGCGGATATTGGCAATTTGGTCTCTAGTTCCTCTGCCTTTTCTAAACCCAGCTTGTACATCTGGCAATTCTCGCTCCATGAACTGCTGAAGTCTACCTTGCAGGATCTTGAGCATTACCTTACTGGCATGTGAAATGAGTGCCACTGTTCGATAGTTTGAACATTCTTTAGTGTTTCCCTTTTTTGGTATGGGGATATAAGTTGATTTTTTCCAGTCTGATGGCCATTCTTGTGTTTTCCAAATTTGCTGGCATATAGCATGCATTACCTTGACAGCATCATCTTGCAAGATTTTGAACAGTTCAGCTGGGATGCCGTCGTCTCCTGTTGCCTTGTTATTAGCAATGCTTCTTAAGGCCCACTCAACCTCACTCTTCAGGATGTCTGGCTCTAGCTCACCGACCACACCGTCAAAGCTATCCCCGATATTGTTATCCTTCCTATACAGGTTTTCTGTATATTCTTGCCACCTTTTCTTGATCTCTTCTTCTTCTGTTAGGTCCTTGCCATCTTTGTTTTTGATCATACCCATTTTTGCCTGGAATTTACCTCCAATGTTTCTAATTTTCTGGAAGAGGTCTCTTGTCCTTCCTATTCTATTGTCTTCTTCCACTTCCACGCATTGCTTGTTTAAAAATAATTCCTTATCTCTTCTGGCTAACCTCTGGAATTTTGCATTTAATTGGGCATATCTCCCCCTATCACTGTTGCCTTTTGCTTTCCTTCTTTCTTGGGCTACTTCTAGTGTCTCAGCAGACAGCCATTTTGCCTTCTTGGTTTTCTCTTTCTTTGGGATGTATTTTGTTGCCGCCTCCTGAACAATGCTGCCAACTTCTGTCCAGAGTTCTTCCGGGACCCTATCTACTAAGTCCAGTCCCTTAAATCTATTCTTCACCTCCACTGCATATTCCTTAGGAATATTAGTGAGCTCATATCTAGCTGATCTGTGGGTCTTCCCTAATCTCTTTAGTCTGATCCTAAATTGTGCAAGAAGTAGTTCGTGATCTGAACTACAGTCAGCTCCAGGCCTTGTTTTTACTGACTGTACAGATGTCCGCCACCTTTGGCTGCAAAGGATGTAATCAATCTGATTTCGGTGTTGTCCATCTGGTGAAGTCCATGTATAAAGCCGTCTCTTAGGTTGTTGGAAGAGAGTGTTTGTTATGCAGAGTGAATTGTCTTGGCAAAATTCTATCAGCCTGTGTCCTGCTTCGTTTTGTTCTCCCAGGCCATACTTACCTGTAATTCGAGGTGTCATTTGACTGCCCACCTTAGCATTCCAGTCTCCTGTGATGAAAATAACATCTCTTTTAGGCGTGTTGTCCAGTAGGTGCTGCAGATCCTCATAGAACTGCTCTACTTCAGCTTCTTCAGCATTTGTGGTTGGGGCGTATATTTGGATCACTGTGATGTTAGATGTCTTGCCCTGAATTCGAATTGAGATCATTCTGTCGTTTTTTGGGTTGTATCCAAGCACTGCTTTAGCCACTTTACTATTAATTATGAAGGCTACTCCATTTCTTCTGTGGTCCTCTTGTCCACAGTAGTAGATCTGGTGGTCATTTGATGTGAAGTGGCCCATTCCAGTCCATTTCAGTTCACTGACGCCCAGAATGTCTATCTTTAATCTTGTCATCTCACCAATAACCACATCCAATTTGCCCTGACTCATAGATCTTACATTCCAGGTTCCGATGGTGTGTTGATCCTTAGAACATCGGATTCGCCGTTCACCACCAGCACCGTCGGCCGCTAGCCGTCCTTTCGGCTTTGAGCTAGCTGCGTCATCACGTCTGGGGCTAGTTGAGCTCATCCTCTGTTCCTCCCCAGTAGCATTTTGACCATCTTCCGACCTGGGGGTCTCATCTTCCGATGGTATACCGACATATCTCTGGTTGTACTGATCCATTTAGTTTTCACGGCAAGAATACTGAGGTGGGTTGCCATTACCTTCCCCAGGGATCGCATTTAGTCTGACCTCTCTGTCATGACCTTCCCGTCTTGGGTGGCCCTTCACGGTTTAGCTC